>NW_023501298.1:76662-84841 GCF_013396195.1 Fusarium tjaetaba | reverse complement strand
GACTGCGTCGGTCTAGAAGCTCTGAACAGCAGCCTCTCGTTTGAACCGTCGATCATGGTTCGGCAGATGGTAAATGTGACGGGTTTTGAGGGAGGGCTGGGCCAGGTTGGCGTTCACGCGTATACGCCTGGGACTCGAGCCGCTCTGGACCATCCGCAGCTCAGCGCTGATATTACTTTTCCCGCTACGAGCTTCTGGACCAAGTCGCTTCGGCTTCAGGCTGGTATTGTGCAGCCGTATCGGATCGCACCGCAGCTCATCAACCTAATCTCAAGTGGCGTTGCAAATACGAGTTTTATAACGACGGCAGTGATTAACATTGAGGATGCGCCTGAATATTACGAGCGGTTCAACCGTACGGAGGAGGTCAAGGTGCTTATTTCATTCTCCCGTTGATTCTCGTTACCCTGGTTCCGACGGAGTAAGCCTCTCAAAATTCACCCTGTTCCAATGCTTGCTCCAAGACTGGATGGAACGCCACCCGTTTGTTTAATCATTCTCTATTAAGACAAATATATTGTGATATCTATTTACACTTCTGGAATTATTTATTTTAAGCTACTCATGTCATTAAATCGTAATCTGCCCATCCTCCTTTCGCATCCTCCGCAGAGCTTCATCATCAACTTTCCAAACTCCCTTCGTCTCATGGTCGTGAAGCTTCCATTTAGTCCCTTGAGCCAATTGATGAAAGGCTTTGTGCTCATCACCCGGTGAACTGCGGAACAATAACGGCTCCCACGTCTTTCCATGTAGCTTCTCATCTCTCCTCTTTTGCCGTTGGGCCTCTTCAACCTCATGCTTCGCGTGGGATGCATCCCGATAATTACCCTGCTCTAGAGCCGATATAACTTCTCCCCATGCCTTTCTTGACTCCCGGGGATTTTGCTCTTCCACTGGATCGATATGCATGTCTGCAGATGTCTCTGGGTCGACGGTGTATGTTTCTAACAGCTTTCCTTTGCTGTCGGTAATCTTCCATCCCTCACTCCAGACTCCTGATAGCTTGTAGCAATGCTTCTTAGGCTCATCTTTGTGATACACTCTCGCCTCGAAGCAATTCCTCTTGCCTCGGAAGATACCAGCGCCAGAAAAGTCAATTTCCGAGACATATCCGGAGCTGGAGACAATTGTGTATGTGCCGATAATCTCAGGATAAAGACAAGCCGAGAGGAAACCGCGTACTGTGACGTCGGTCAGAGGAACCAGGTAATCCTCATCAAACTTGTCGAGGTGTATAATAGCATGTCCCATTTGCCGAATGTTAATGTTTCCATTAAATGTCATCTCAACTCGTCCATAACCATCTGCTCTTATCCCATCTGCAGAAATATGCATCGCAGTGATCGGTGGATGATGGCTAACCTGCTCAACTACCAACTTGGTATCACTGTCCCCCTCGCTCCAAGAAGCAAGGAAGAGTTCACCAAGAAAAGCATTGAGAGGTTTCTTGATGCTGACATTTGGGGCACCTGCAACATACAGTTGACTTCGAAGGCCTGCTAAGAATAATTGCAGGACTGAAAGACTTCGCTTCGCTGGGTCCAGTTCCTTCGTAGGTGCTGTGAAAAGTAAAGGCTTCTTCGCCCAACTTCCGGGGTTCTCAACGACGGAAGATGGTGCTAAAAAGAACGGTGGAGCTGTCACATTTGCGAGATCTAAATCGCTTTTTAATGATGATAAGAACTAAACTGTTAGCAAGGATCGTGCCTGTTGATTGGGCTCATCATACCTTGGCCAGGTCAACGAAGCGTCTGCCCATTGACTTGGAGTCATCGTGAATAGTTCTCTGAGTCTTTGAAATCGGTTCCATTTTAGTTTTTGATTATTCTACCACCTCTGCTTGAGTGTCTTCCCCTTATATAAATACCAAAACTCTCGTCTCATCACATGCTTCAATTGCGTTTCAACACAGCCCCGTCTCACTGGGTCAAACTCGCTACGACGTCAAGTCGGCCGCCAAAGTTTCAATGCCTGTCGCATGAATATCTGGCCAATCAGAGGGCGGCCGGAAGCTGAATTCATCCGATTTTTGAAACGGGAGAATCGTTTGCCGTCGGAAACTCGAACTACCGGCGACCAGCCTCGAATTGTTCTAGCTTACACGTCATCCTTGAATAATCGGGATTGTTTCTAGAATTGGCGGCTGGTATCGAAGCCAATGATAAGGGACTTTATTTCTAAACTCATTTTGAGCATGTGACGCTGCTTATCTTCAATGCACGTATGTTGGGTTGTTGTGACGTCTATCCGACCTCGTCGGGGATGGATGCGGTTCATTGATGAGACTGCAATAGGGTAACGATAGAATTAAAAGACGATTTCTTGAGTGCTCTAGGCAACGAAATGTTTGTATGCGCTAGAATAGCGGATCAAGTCCTCACGGTTCGTATCATGTTTCAACGCCGTGATTGAGCATCGAAATAAGCATGGGCAGGTAAAGCTGGCTGGGATCTCTGGAATTCAACCAAACAAGCAAAAAGGGATATCTCATGATCGCGTGTTATTGAGTAGTCCATAGGTATAAGATCCCAGATTTCGGAGAGAGAGCTGCCCCCAACCTTGCTGTCAAATTCCGCTGTTTGGGCCTCATGGATCTTGATTTTGAGGACTGACGAAAAGAGAAATGAGCTGGTTTTTGTTCCTTACGCTATCAGCTACGGCCTAACGATTCTTCCGGGGTAAAATGTCCAGACAGAGTAATCCTGTGCAACCTACGAGCGCAGCGAGGAAGAGCCCTCCGCTAGGAGCCCCCGGAGGGACATATCCTACAATAATAGAAGACCGTTTGCGGAAGTACTGAGAATTGCGTTGATTTTCTCAAGAACAAGTCATATCAAACATGCAAAACGTAGTGATCGTGAATATTGTCGACATTCGAAATTCGTCGCGCTTCAGGAACTTGTGCAGAAATCAGCAGAGGATCCTGCTGTCGATAGTAAGTCAATACTGGCGATCCTTATTTAACTTCTCTGTGCAGTGATCTTGGAACAGAGTCTCAACTGGGTTACGCTGATCAACCTCGAGCTTATAGATAAGCTTCAGCCACAAAACTCAGCCTCCACGTTGACATCATTCAACGTCTCAACAGTTTTGAAGCTGTTTGCCATTATCGGAACTGATCTGCCGGACTTGAAAATGTCCGGACATCAATCAATCATCACACAATTTAGCTTCTGAGGTTTTCCTAGGCAGAGACAGCTGTAGATCATCCCCGTTGGGATGGTGAGCGTGAGTGGCAGAATTACGAGCTCTATGGGTCCAATTTTACTCTGTTTCTCCTCACACTTTTCTACCAATTGTATGAAGATGAATGGGGTCCTTATCAACGTCATTCGTCGTCGTCAGAGCGGGATGGAACGGCAGTCCTCAGACAGAGTTCCGGATACAGATGTCTCCGAAGTCCCAACGGCATTTCAAACTCAAATCCCCATTCAAGCTTCCGGCACTGGCGTCGGCAGAGGTCGTTATCGATGTCACTGCCGAATGAGTGCCGTCAGAGGCTTGAATCGATAGTCCATCTCCCCTATCAAGAATATCTCGTAGTCACCAATCGGCCACGAATCGTATTTCCGAACTCTTATCCGACATTCGGACAGTAATCCGATCAAGCAGCATTAACAACCACTCAACAACGGCTCTTAGTAAAGACCTTTTGTCAGTATTCCTTGGCTCGATCTTGTCTGAATCTCTCAGATGAAATTCCCCAACCTTGTTGGCAGATCACTGGGGTATTCCAGTCCTATCCCCACAGCCAAGCCACGCTGGACCCTCAAATTGCTTCATCCATCAAACAGCGAAGATCATGGTTTCAGTTGAGTACCCGCGGGTACGCTCTTGGCAGGCGCTCCTTCCTCGATGTTTCCCTGATTTAAGCTTAGAACAAGGTTGGCCAAAGATGAATTGGTTACATCCAGATCTGGACATGTTTCCCAATGCAGTAATCCCTGCGTAGCCATCGGAATCACGGTGACGCTGGCTCACGCGCTGTATCACGTCGAGATCCTGCTTATCGTTACAGATACGCGAATTCACAGCTGCGCCGAATTTGTGCAATCATACGTCAGCATCACTGCGGCTTGTAACCGCTCCGTAATTAGGCTGTAGCCTCCACGAAAATCATGCTAACCTCCACGCGAACGATGCTAGCCTCCACAGTGTAGATCTGTAACCATCGCGGATCGGAACTTTTTGTCTCATGACGTGCGTCGATAGCTCAGATAAGCTTAATCATTCCCTTTATCAATGTCTCATACGCGTCAATGAGTCAAGCAGCTCTCCCACTCAGCCACGGTCACTAAAAAGGATCGACATTGCTGACTCGTCACAGCGACGACGATCCTGATAAGCACGCCAAGTCTAGCATTCACATACCGTATCACGGCCGTTAGTTACACAATTGATAAGGTTGGTTTTACGCTTATTATCCACGAGGACATGAAACTGCAGGAAGCCTCATGTTTCCATTTCGGACTCCGATTACGCGGCACGTTGTACATGTAGGCAGCCTGGATATCCGTTGAACCTTGGCGATAATTGATTGCAAGATGCGACTGACGAGGCAAGAGGAGAGCATGAGAAACATTGAGATGCCAAGCAGCGAGCCGAGTGAGGAGGCTCGAAGAGTGTAGATCAAAAGTGCCGATCATCTAGCCAACCACTCACGGAATTTCATTCCAAGGCTAGATCTAGATAGCTGAAATGTAGATTCCCCTGTGGCGGTCAAGTGCCGTGATCCACACTTGCGGGCGGGAAAGGCTTACTTGGCCAGAAGGGCAAATCAAGGAAATGTCTGTGACACAAAACATGACAAAGATTGCACAATGTTTCACAGATGGATTCCTCCTTCACATGTGAAAACTTTGCAAAAAAGCAATACCTACGCAAGGGTAATAGATAGTTTAATTACTAGGCTCAACCGAACGGTTGGGTTGTTATCAGGCTGTTATATGGCAGGGATCTAAAACCCCGGACTTGGGACACAGACATCTTCCGAAGGGCCTCCCCTCAAGATTACGGCTCCGGAGTCATGACGGGGGACAAGCCCCGACTTGGCACGGGACGAGGGATCCACTCAATAAGCGTGCTCACAGCCTCAATGACCCGTTGTAATATCGCCTCGCCCTTGGCAACAAGCCCAGCACAAAGCAAAAAAGAATGTCGCAAGCTAAGCTCCGCAGGGAGTACCTTGTAGATAGGTGCCCGATCTCACAAACACAGATCTCAGCAGTCCAATCAGACACTTTAATCGGCCTCGTGTCTAAGCCCGAAATGTTTTTCCCAACTTCCCCTATTCAGGCCAAGACGGGATCTCACTGACAGAGGCTCAACATGGGATCGCCGCTCTTGGGATAGCTTGGCAAGGAACACCAAGAAGGGAATTGCGCGTCACATTGGAATAGATTCAGAGATAGCGGGTCTTGTACTCCATATCACAGAGGCACTGGCTTGGGAGTGATTCAGGGCTGTGCACAAGTATAAGGATGTCTCCCTCCTCCGGGCTTTCATAAGATTTCATCTCTACAACCAACAAAAATGGCTTCATTATTTCGACGACAGGACCCTGACCCTGAGCTGTGTGTCAAGTATGCTCACTTTGCTTCTCATATGGTGCGATGGCAGTTCAAGATTATCTACTGGACCATGTTTGTGTCCAACTTGTTGGTCTTGTTTATTGCTTCGTGGACATACATCCGGTGAGTCTGACATTCGGATGATTTAAATGACTTGATCTAACGAGAACAGTGGCCAAGCAGCTATGGAGAAGCTAGCTCATAACCCCAAAGCACGAACGAAGCGAATACGGCAGTCGCTTGCCATGTGTCTTGGATGTGTTTCTGTCTCAACAGTCATTGTCGTCATGGAAGCGTACTCCATTCTAGCGCTTCAGTTTTGTGACGGTGAAGACCTTATCTCACTATATTGGTCTACCTGGACCATGATCCAAGTTGGTTCATTGATCGCCATGATTGGCATCATTCTTGCCATGGCACATACCCTTCGTGGACGACAGCATCCGTAAGTTCTCGTCTACTATGTTACACTCAGCCGCTGACGGTTCAGACCATGGGCACTTGCATTAGGTACACCCGTTCTTGTGATTGCTGGATTCCTTCATCTATTCCACGACTGCACAAAGAAGCGAATTCGAAGCCGTCGCCAGAAGAAGGACTTTGAATTTGGGCCTCCAATCAGTCAAGCGTGAGTACCCATCATCGTTACTCAGAATGTTTCAACTAACACAAACAGTAACACAATTGCGGCCAACCCCGATGAAGAGGAAGACATTGAATACAAAGCACAAGTCATCGGGCTTACATTTGACGGTGGTCCCATCATTCGATACACAGATGCTGTACCCGAGACCCTACCTCAACACGCTGAACTCTTGGGATACTGCGCACAGAAGAAGCCTATCGTCATGTGCAAACGCGAGACGGTTCAATTTCTGATGGACTCACCCGCGCAAGTACCACCATCAGCATCACCGGCTTTCCGCAAGGGTAACTGAGACAATTTGTTTCGCACCTTGCAAAGCTGATGAGGCATCCAACGGCCGACAGGGGGACAAAGATAAGAAATCTGAGCGTCAAAGCACGCCAAGACAAGGGAGATGCGCTTTGACTTTATGCGTTGTTGTCGCCTGAACTAGCAGGCATTATCTGGGATTATGTGTTTGGTTTGCTTGGGTTTGCTTGGGAGTTTTGCTATAGATAATGGCGGTGGACATTTTACGGAAAAGGAGGAATGGGATGGGCATGGTTTGGTGTCATGGTCGGAAAAGTGGCTTGTGATACTGAAGATAAGATACCCTAGCGATAAGATAATAGATGTTTTGCTTTCATAACTCATTTCATAAAGTGGCATAAACTTTGCATAGACTGTGTCATCGAGATCTGTGATGTCAGTGACGATCTTTGATCTAAAATTTTTTGAGTTTGACCGATGACGGAGTCTTCTCTTATCGATAGCTGGGTGAATGCCCCTCATCGCCGGTTCGGCCAATGTTTTTGGTCGGCTTAGTAAATAGCTTTCAAATCAGAGGCGATCAACGTGAAGATTTACAACAAACGCTTTATTTTCATGACCACGCGCGCAGCTCACTTACCACCGATTTCTTCATCAGCGACACATTTTCTACGACTCATCTAACGCACACTCATTCGCATTCATTTCCATCTTCGCGATGGGCCTCACAAAGGTCAAGCACATCATCCTGGTATGTTACCCTACGCCCCTCGCTGGCCGTTACTCACAAAACAGGTCCTCTCAGGCAAAGGAGGAGTAGGCAAATCATCAGTCACAACACAATTAGCACTGTCGCTCGCTTCAGCCGGTCACTCTGTCGGTATTCTCGACGTCGATTTAACCGGCCCTTCAATCCCCCGCATGCTCTCAATCGAAGAGTCAAAAGTCACACAAGTACCAGGAGGATGGGCGCCCGTGTTAGTACATGAAGGAGACTCATCCAAAGGCCTCGGGTCTCTACACGCGATGAGTCTAGGCTTTCTACTCCCGAAGCGAGGCGATGCCGTTGTTTGGCGAGGACCAAAGAAAACAGCGATGATACGACAATTCCTCAAAGACGTACTCTGGGACGAGACCGACTTTCTACTCATCGACACACCACCCGGAACAAGCGACGAACATATATCCCTCGCCGAAACGCTGCAAAAGGACGCATTACCCGGCCAAGTCGCGGGCGCAGTGGTGGTCACGACACCCCAAGCCGTAGCGACAGCGGATGTACGAAAAGAGCTCAACTTCTGCACCAAGACCAACATACGGGTACTGGGCGTCGTGGAAAACATGAGCGGCTACGTGTGTCCGCACTGCAGCGAGTGCACTGACATATTCGGGTCTGGGGGAGGGAAGAGCATGGCGGAGGAATTTAATGTTCCGTTTCTGGGGAGTGTTCCTATGGATGCGCAATTCATTTCTCTGGTTGAGGAAGGTAGACGACCGACATACCCGTCTGGTACGACGGTGAATGGGAAGGATATTTCGGGGACAAACGGTGAGGGGGAGGGTTTGGTTGATAAGTACCGGGATTGTTCACTGTTTCATGTATTTGGAGATATCACAGAAAAGGTCCTGACAAACATGGCTAATTGATCCACTCACATCAGGCAGTTCCTCCAACTTGTACTTTGTTGTTGTCCCTCCGGGGGCTCCTAGC
>NW_023501298.1:0-76648 GCF_013396195.1 Fusarium tjaetaba | reverse complement strand
GCTCTTCCTCGCTGCGCTCGCGTGAAACGGTCAAGATATACGGATAAAAGTCTGTGTTCTCTGTATGTCTTGGAGTGTGTCTCACAAGCATCTTCATCGGCATTGACTCACTCAGGCACATGCATTTACGAACCCAACCATAATTGGCTCACTGCATCTTCCTCTCTTCCAAGAAAGTTACAATGACGAAACTCGTGTGGCCATTACAAGGATCTCCCAAGCCCTGCCCCACCAAACTTAGCCCGCCAACCCAGTAAAAATGGTGTCTCGACCTCCCAAAAAAGCTCAGCCCGGGTGTGGAATTTTTTCGTAAAAAAAACCTGCAGTTTCTCGGCCCAGAAGCCGGGGACACGCTCTACTTCCCCGGGCGTCGCAGCCATGTACAATGACCTGGTATTGGGCAGGATTTGACGAGTCGTACTACGTAGCTCCCACTAAACTGTACCTTACAGCTCTGTTTAGGTTGGGCTGGGCCACCTGGGGACAGAGGAATAGTTAGCACCGCCTTATTGAGACCTTAGCACATTGGATCGGGATCCAATGCAAAGAGAGAAATTTTGTTCATCTGCTCGCAGAAAAAAATAAACCCCAACCCCTCCCACTTCTTGTCGACGAGACCCAAAATTCTCTCACCGACAGAGTAGCAAGCATAAACAAAACAAGCATCAGTCACTTTGTTCTTTGGCATTCCATCTGTTTTTGCTGTCCTGTATTTCCATCTCTTCACTGTTTTTTTATCCCCCTCTTCATCGCTTCGCCCTCGCACTGCTCACGCGACCGCAAAACTTGGCTACAAGTTCAATGTCGAATAAACGTGTCTAATCTCTCAAACAATCGACGGTTCTTCTCGATACCGTCACTGACCTTTCTTGGTTCCTTTACTGGGCTTCTATGCGGCCGACGGATCTTCTGCGCTTCCTCTTCTCTCGACCTTCCAAGTGAGTTGACACCATCAGTATCAGAGCATCACAGCATCAGAGACTGACCTCTTCAGGCCCCGATAGCACCCCTTCAACGAACATCCACCGATTCACATCTCCCAAGTATCCCCTTCTGCCACAATTCCGTCAAAAGAGCTCTACCACTTCATCCGCTCGCGACCCCCCTAACGTCCCCGAGACGTTGTCCCCCAACCGATCGATTGCTGCTGGCTCCGCCAGCATCTGAACAAGTCCCCGTACCTGTGGGCCTACTCTCTCAAACAGACGCCGCATAGTCTGTTTGAGCGGCAGCTAGTGCTCCGCGGACTCTGCCACCGGGCAAAGAACACTGTGAACCAACCGCCGCCGCCATCATGACCTCCGTCCCGTACAACTGCACCTTTTCGCCCGCCTCGGCTACTCCTCATCTCACCATCAACCACGATGTAGCCGCCGACCTCGACTCGACCAACGCTTTTGAAGGTCCCGAGAAGCTTCTCGAGGTTTGGTTCGCTCCTAGTCCGACGACTCTGCCTCCTACTGCTCCTGTCAATGGCCTCAAGGCTGTTCCGGCTGATACCTGGGTTCCCATGCTTGATATGGTCAACTGCAAGGTCCTGTCTGTTCTTGAGAGTGACATGATGGATGCGTATCTTCTCTCCGAGTCGAGCATGTTTGTCTTTCCTCACAAGATCATTCTCAAGACTTGCGGAACCACTACCCTTCTTCTCGGCCTCCAGCGAATGCTTCACATTGCTGCCAAACACGGATTCCCATTCCACAATGCCAATTCGGCCGACGACATCCAAGCAGCCGCGACTCCATACCGGGTATTCTACAGTCGCAAAAACTTTCTCTTCCCCGAGAAGCAGCAGGGCCCCCACCGCAGCTGGAAGCAAGAGGTCAAGTATCTCGACGATATGTTCGACGGAGGTAGTGCCTATATGGTAGGCAAGATGAACGGCGACCACTGGTATCTGTACCTCACCTCACCCAACCAGCAAGCCCTCACGCCCCCTCGCACCCCCGGTGAGGTCGAAGGCACCAAGATCCCCGTCGGGACGTCCTTCAATGGACTGCCCAGCAGTTACCACGACGAGACGCTCGAGATCCTCATGACGGATCTCGATCCCGAAAACGCCAAGCAGTTCTATCTGTCGCACGCGAGTGCGGTCGCCAGCGACAAGATGGCTGCCGAGGCCAAGGATGCACGCAAGGAGGCCATCAACAGCCTTGGAGGGCTTGCCGAGACTGTTGACGAGGTTGATGTTTTCGCAAACGGCGACGACGACACCATGCTCGACTCAATCGAGGCTCTGACCACTGAGGGTCACGCACTGGGAACCGTCGTCTCGGAGAGTTGCGGCCTCTCCAGCGTCTACCCAACCAGCAAGTATCCCGATGCGCGAGTCGACGCATACCTGTTCAGTCCCTGCGGCTTCTCTGCCAACGGCGTCGTCCCTCCCGAGGCTGGCAAGGGTGAGCATTACTTTACGGTTCACGTCACCCCGGAGCCTCAGTGTTCCTTTGCTTCCTTCGAGACCAACGTCCCTGGCGGTCAGAGCGGACGCACCACGACTGAGATTATTGAGCATGTTGTCGACATCTTCAAGCCTGGTCGATTCAGCGTCACTCTTTTTGAAGCAAAGGGTGCAGCCCAGAACCCATACTGCATGGGTGATGATGACTCCAACAACTGGGCTGCTAAGCGTCTTGTTGATCCTGTCCGAGGATACAGACGCATTGATCGTATTGTTCACGATTTCGAGGACTACGATCTTGTCTTTCGCTTTTACGAACGTGAGGGATGGGCTGGAACTAAGAGCGCCCGTGTCGGAGAGCCTATCAGTCCTACCAAGTAATGTCATTAACTTGACTGTCATTTTGGTTATTGACATTGGACTCTCGTTTTGTCAATTGGAGGATACAATGGATGACCCTGTCATTTCTGGCCTAGCATTATGTACTTTGTCGTTCTTGAGATAGTTCGCTCTTTGAGACCGTTTTGAACATGTATTTTGAATTGATCATTTTGCGACAACTTTTGCGACACCCACTGAGTGATGCCCTGTAATGATGATCAGAACCTAAAATTAGTGCATGCACGCTAAATCAAGCCTGTACCAGCTGTGCACAGGTGACAAAAGTCTGTGTGAAGGGTAAACTCTGTTGACAGTGTAGGCTTGTGTGACAATTTTGTCCCCCAAACTTACATTTTCTGCGAAACCCCCAGTCACTGATAACGATACGCTTTCACGTGACTCTACTACCGTCAAAAAATTCTTTGCTCAATCTTTGTACGGCAAAGCTCCAGCATCACCAAAACCTCACAATCAATCACAAACACCGCCAAAATGCATCTCATGTACACCCTCGACGCTCAAGGCAACCGCCTGTATACTCTCAAGAAGGTCGCTCAAGGCCAAGTCACCAAGTCCGCCCACCCCGCGCGCTTCTCCCCCGATGACAAGTGGTCGCGCCAGCGCGTTACTCTCAAGCGACGATTTGAGCTTCTCTTGACTCAGCAGAGTACGTCTCTCCTCTCTCACTCTCTCAATTGATGATCTTGACTAACAAATGTCTAGAGGACGAATAAATCACACATGACGGGCGTTACGGTTCAGTTTGGGCGTTAGACTAAAAGTCTCAATACAACTACTAGTGCTTCTTCTTCGAGTTTATATTTCGTCCCGCTCCCACGCGAATCTTTTGACCGCCTCCTGCTCGATGCCCCGTTAATAAATCGGGCAGATAATCCTGATCCATGATATCCTTCTTCCTCTGACGTCTCTGCTCCTCTCCCGCCCGGGTAAACTCCTTCTGATCCTCCGCCAGAATGAGATTATTTCCCCATCCATTCTTACCACCCGCATTCTTGGGAAGACGACCGTTTGCAGACCCGTGAACGGGCTTGGGAACACTGTAGACATTGCCGCGATTGTTCCACTGAAAGTTCTTCTTGAGATGGATCTTGAAGTTGCCGTGCTCATCGGTCGAGCAGCTCACTCTGTTGAGAGTAGGTTGACCGCACGAGGGGCAGAACTGCTTGTTCATTTCCTTTGTGATCTTGAAGCAGCCGTGGCAACGTAGAACCCAGTTCTTGAGATGTGTGATTCGTGCGAGAGATGGTGCGACGAGGTTGAGGTTCATTCGGAGGGCGACGTTTTGCATGGCGTAGTCGGATGTGAGGACTGCGGCTTGGAGGGTCTTTTGGACGGGGGCTGAGGGTGTCGCTCCGGTGTCTGCTGCTTGGTGCTTCTTGAGGTTTGAGGGTGTGATCCAGCCGCCTTCGTCGTCGGAAGCGTCGCCGTCGGATGCTTCTTCAACGGCTTCGATTGTTTCGTCGGCCTTTTCGCCAGCCTGTGCAGTCGCGGTCGCAGTGTCTTCAGTCGTGTTTGTCACGGTGACCTCTGTGGACTCATTCTTGGACTCTGGCTCAGCGACAGTCTCTGCGACAGTGTCCTTTGCCTCTGCAGACTGACTGGACTCTCCGACTGTGGCCTGCTCAACAGGGTTCTCGATGGTCAGATTGTCAACAGCCTTCTCCAGAGTCTCCTCGACCTTCTCGACCTCCGTCTCAGTCTTCTCACCCTCAGCAGGCTTGTTTGGCTTCCCATTCAAACCCTTCTGGCCAGGCGTCTTTCTCAATCTCCAATCACCTCCATTTCGCTCACATTCCAACTCATACCCCAGCGCCAAGACGTCAATATCAGGCTTGCTCAGAACCGCCAAATCTCCTGTTCTTCTCGCAAAGTCTCGAATGACCTTTACGCTCTCGGGGTTGGGCGATCGTAGGGTGATGAAGGGTAGAAGCGTCGTCTCTACTCGTGCTCGGGTGGCGGCATCTCGAATTTCGGAAATAATGCAGGGGAGGGTGTAGAGTTGTTCGGCTTTCGCGCGGAGGGTGTTCGCGGGCGGGTCGTTCTTGATGAGAGGGCCTGTATCTAGCACAAGGCTGTGAATGGGCTTTTGAGAGGCTGCGTCTGAAGACATGATGATGGTTACCAGTGTTTGGGGTTTAAGATTGGCGATAATTTCTGTGGTGTTCATCGCGGGGCAAACTGGAATTTTTGGGAGATAAGATAAGAGATAAGATAAATATTTTGTCATTGCACGTGAATCTGCTTAAATTCATCAGTTGGCCAAACCTTTCCGCCATAGCATTCCTCCCGACTCTTTGGCAAGGAGAAATACACATAACTACCGTGAAATGGCTACCAAGCTGTGTTTCTGTCAAATTTAAAGACCTATTCATAGTCGATTTAACTCTAGTTGGCCGCCAAAATGGTTGGGCCAAGTACCCTGTCAAAAAACCCTCGGAATCTTTCAGGCGGCTGACCAAAGAGGCAGTAAAGCTGACTTGATCCCGAGCTCGCGTGAATAAGCTACTCGTCTTTTCACCAACACCGACATGAGTGAGACATGCAAATACTGTGACTCATATTTTGAAATTTCTCAGGACGAGCACCGCTCATACAAGTTCCGTCGTGCAATCGTCAGACCAGTCGAGGCTTACGTAGTTGGCGCAGATGCGGGTTGCTGGCACTGCGCTGCCCTCGTCCAATTCTTCAAGGAAAAGGGAAACAAGAAGGACTATATCTCCTACAGTAATCAGCAGGGCCTTGGAATATTTTCACAGCATGTCCCAGATGGTTCTTTTGATGGGAAATACCTCCCTGATATCGATATGAAGGTCTACCGGGTGACTGTCCAAGGCACTCCAAGCGCCGAGCCAGGGTTGGCACCCAATATTGTCATCCCGGTTTCCTCAAAGTCTGATGAATGCTTTCAGTGGATTAAGGAGCGGCTGCGCGAATGTGCCAGCGCGCATGATTGCTGGGATTCCTCAGATTTGAAAACACCAAAGCGTCTTCTCGAGATAAGCGACGACAAACTCATCCTTCGAACCAACATCCTCAAAGAAAAGTACGCAACGCTGAGTCACTGCTGGGGAACTCCGAGCTCAACTAGCGTCAAGCTACTCAAGAGCACCTCTAGCAATTTTACTCATGATGGCATCGCACTTGGTGACCTTTCATTAACCTTTCGAGACGCTGCAGATGTCTGCAAAAGACTCGGAATCCAGTATATTTGGATTGACTCTCTGTGCATCATGCAAGATGATCCCCAGGATTGGTTAGAGGAGTCTACCCACATGGCCGACATGTACGCCAATGCCTTCATCGGATTATTCGCCGGTCATGCGAAAGATGGCAATGGCGGCCTTTACTCCGATCGCTACGATCCCGAACCGTTCTTGAGGGTGCAAAAGGTGGCCGTCAAGGACGACCGTGGCCAAGAGAGAACCATGTGCATTCAGCGACAGCGCCTGATTGGCCATGATCTAACCTTCAGTTTCGACTTATTCCCCGACTTGCCTTCGTACGACTGTCGTCAGCTACCCACTGTGACAGAACCACTGTATCAGAGGGGCTGGGTCTTCCAAGAGCTCCATCTCTCACCACGTGCAATCCTCTTCAACAGCACAGAGCTCATATGGGTGTGCAACCAGGACGCGCAGTGCGAATGCGGTGAGACGACAAAGAACAGCTTTGCCACCAAGTATTTCTTCACCCATGTCCCCAAGACTGCTGACTACCCGGGTGCAGTCAAAGGAGACCTTTTCTATAAGCACGGCATGAGGAACTGGGCACATCTGGTCCACCGGTACTCTCGGCTGGGACTCACGTTCGAGAAAGATCGCCTGCCCGCGCTATCTGGAATGGCCAAAGCTTTCCAAACAACGGGCAGCGCTGAGATGAAGAACGACATGTACCTGGCAGGAATTTGGAAGAGCATGTTGCCCGAAGCCCTACTGTGGAGAGCAGTAGACGGTCCTCCAAGCGGCCCCGTGCAACGATGCAGATTCAGAAAACCCGTCGCGGCAAGAGGGCCGCCAACTTGGTCGTGGATGTGCTGCGACTTTACAGTGCACTGGCAGAATACGTATTTCGGCTCAGACTATCTAGTTACGGTTGACGATGCGCGAGTTGAACTCGGTAGCATCGACAGAGCAGGCGAAGTTGCCAAGGGACACATCGTTCTTCGCGCCGTCCACGTCGAAGAGGTTGCGATAGTATACCCTGACGATGCGGGTTTCAGAACGAGCGAGTATACCTTGCGAGATGACTACATACGCAATAGTAGTACAGAAGAGCTTGTCAGTCTGAAGGATAAGGACTGTCGCTTTTCGTTCCTACCAGACTATGACTTTACCGACAAGAGCCTTGGGGGTTTGTACATCCCGCCATCGGAGACGCTCTACTGCATGCCTGTTATTGGTATGGATGGATACTGGCCCTTCTCGGAAACTTCTCTTGTCTTGAGACGGCATTCAAGAAGTGTAGAGTTTAGAGACACGCCTGATGTGACTCATGTATATGAAAGAGTTGGTATCTGCGACGGCCAGATTATGTATTCGGTCAAGAGTAAGAAATGTGTGCATCAGATAGTCTTGGTTTGAGAATGCCCAAGTAGTGAACTAGATTCCACTGACGAAGACGTGAAGATGATCGGGAGTCATCAAAATATTGTGACTCTTTCCAGGGAAATGGCTGTAACAATGGGATCTGGTGTCTCAGGAGTCTGAGTCAATCTGGTTCATCACCTTTGCCAGTTTAATTAACTGTCTATGTCCGGTTGCTTTACAGCTGGCTAAGGCGTTTATGGGAATTTTTGGAGAGATAAGAGATAAGATAAGATAAATATCTTGATATGCATGCACATGAAGGCTTGCATAAAGTCAAAGCCGATGTTAGTGCATGGGTAGGCAAGGTTAAATCCATCGAGGCTGTGCACAACGTGCATTATTAATTGTTGCTCTCGAACTGATGTCGCCATTTACATTTCCCGTTGCTCTTGAATCGATACCGCTATTTAATTGTTGCTATGGAACCAACACTCTCATATTGCGCCATACCTATCGCCATAGTTGACACGAAGGGCGTTACACCTTGTCTCGACAGTGACTCTTCACAGGGCGCGGTCGACATGACAAGTTGGTGGATTAATAATGGAGAATGCCGTCGAAATTTACCGTCATGGTCTCGGAGGGGTCACCCGAGGAAAAATAGTCTGGCCTCGCGTAAATCTGTGGCTTTTTTTGCTGGCTATGACTCGAATTTATCGAGACGGGCTATTTCTGCCGACGTCGGATTCAGCCGTAAGACGGGGGATAGATGATGATGAATCTGACAAATGTAAGATGAGAAACAAGTGTCAAACTCAATGAGACAGAACAGCAGAAGTTAGACAGTAGAGACAACAGAGACAGCAGAGACTGAATGGAGGAGGGAAAAACCTTTCATCACTCGATTTTTACGTACAAGACCCCGCTGTAATTCCCCAGTGGACATCTACAGAACATCTCCAGTGGGTCCATCTCCAAATCCCCAAAATCTGAAGCCCAAGATCACAAAACTTATCAATCGGATAAACGGGTGTAAGCACGTCCTCGAAATGACGAAAAATAAGCTTAGCTTGAGACGGCTTAAATTCCGCTTAAAAATGACTACGCCATGATCTATTTCCAGGCCGGGGTCGGCTCGGATGGCACCTTTTTTTTTTTTACATGCGCCCTACAACATGTCAACGAGCTAGGCATGGTATGGATGGATGGATCAGTCAATGGGTCAATCACAACAGGGCGCAGAGGAGCTGAGGCAGAGATATAAATCCTAGGGGGTCAGCTGAGTTGGATTTTGGTCAGTAATTCTCATCTCCTTTTGCACTGAGCTTCACTTGATTGCTTTCAACTATGAACTCTGCATCAGCTACAATGACAGCCAAGGCTCCATCGTTTGTTGACGTTCAAGTCACTAAACTGCCTGCTACTCCCCCAGAGTATGAACATCTCGGCATTCAGCGAAACGGAAGCATTCATCCTTGGGGCTCAGCATATGCACTGGCCTCAACACTGAAAGGAAAAATGACGAAGAAACCTGAAGTTCAGATCCTCATCAACGGCCACTTCAACTCCAAAGTGTACACCACCAACTCTGAAGTCTCTGGCGTCGTCAACATCACACCTGCTAGAAACACTCGCTACGATCGAATTGACATTTCTCTCGATGGCCTTAGCGAGACGCGAAGAGATGGTCCTGACATGACACACATGACATCTCATCGATTCCTTCGACTAGAGATGCCAATCGACGAGTATCCTAACGAGGTTCTCGAAGCGGGCGTCACTTATACGTTCCCCTTCATCTTCAACATCCCAGCTCATCTCTCCTCCAAAGCATGCACCCACAAGACCGCTTCCGAAGACGTCTGGGAACGACACTTGGCACTACCTCCAACACTCGGCGGCTGGGAAAAGGACGACATGGCGCCTGATATGGCACGAGTGACATATAGCATCAAAGCCTATGTGCTCACACGAGCTAAGCAAGGTTTCAACATTTCTCTCGGCAACTCCCATACCATCAACGTCATGCCGACATCCTTCGAAGAACCCCCTCTGAACATCACCGAGCGAGACGATTTATACAAGATTGAGAGGTCCAAGAAGGTCAAGAAGAACATCTTTTCTGCTTCACAGGGTCGAATCTCTGCAGTGGCTGCTCAACCAGCTGCAATTCATCTCACCAAAGAGGGTTACGAAGCTAGTGGATCTTCGATTCCCATCAGCTTTACGTTTGAACCTTCTGCGGCTGATGTGATTCCCCCACAATTCACATCTGCTTCGCTCAAGATTCAAGCGCATACTTGGTTCCGAGATCAACCGATGATGAACCTACCAACACAGGGATCTTCAATCGCAAACTTTGGCTATCCATTCGCAGTGTCTCTCCCCAAAACCTCTCCCAAGGTTGAGTGGACTCAGAATGTCGACATGACAAGCACCAAGGATTCGCCCATCTTTCACACAGCGACAGTCGAAATTCCCTTCAAACTACCTACAGCCGACAAGATGTTTGTGCCAACATTTCACTCCTGTATTATTTCACGAGCATACACCGTCAAGGTCGTCCTGGAGGGCGACGTCAAGATGGACCTGACAGTTCCAGTGCAAGTGGTGATGGGAACACCCGATGTCTAGGAAACTTTCGTTAGTATTGCTTTTGGGCTAGTTTGGCGTTTTTTCGGGATGCTCCAGTTTGACGAGAGATGAAAAGATATCCAGGCGAGCATTATCCGATAGAGTTAGTTTTATTAATAGTAATTGTTTGTCATGATCCGGTTTCCCCAGATCCACTGTGTAGCTGAAAGCTTGGAATGTGCCGTGACAGCATTTCTGTAGGTCCACAGATATCCGACCAGTTGATTCTGTATGTCATGCCAAGAGTAGATGCAGACTGCTGAGTTGGTCTGGGGTAAGATTGTCGACTGTGGATGAGTGAGCCTATAGTTGGAGTCATGATTCCTTGTAAGCATGGTGGATGCATGTAACGCGACGCGTTGGCAGCTCACGATTCGCGTCGCAATTAATCACGGATGCGATGGAACCAATTAAATGACACAAATAGCACACAAAGGGACAAGACCAGTCAGACTTTTACCAAATTCTCTATGGGGAAATCCCCGGCTGTTGTGTGAATGAGCCGCATCATAGCCGTCGCTGCCGATAGCGGCCGTTGGATCTTACATCAGCGGGAATGACGAAATTGTTAGGAGAATTAACCCCGGACTTAAGAGCTGTTAAGGCAGTAGGGCCACAGTCATGTTGAACCTTGGAGTTTGTGGTGAAATGTAGGGTAAGACGGCGATTTGCTACCAGTCAGCACCAACAAGACGAACGTCACATCGTTGCACAAGCCAGCTGTTTCTACGTGTTTGAGGCCAACTCGATGAAGTGGATTGAAGCGTAAAATTAATGATAACATCAACAACACGCGAGCGCAGCGAGGAACAGCCCTCCGCTAGGAGCCCCCGGAGGGAACACCAAGGTGATACTCGTAGGAGTTACTCTATCACTTACGCGACTGTCTACATCGTTACAGCACAATTAAACAGGCTGAACTACCCTACATCTCCTACGTCAGCGTCAGGTGATCGGCACTCCCATTACTATTCTAGTCAATCATGCATAAACTAACTTTTAGCCCAATTTCACTCGTTAACTACCGGCCCCTACGGAACACCCTCTCTAGCCTCTGTGCCTCTCTCTAACTCCAAAACCCCAATCTCTCACGTACAAATCAACACCATCTCCAAGTCTAGAACTCTCTCACGATACTCCTCAGCTTCCGTGCACTCGGGGTCGGCCGTTTACGGATGCCTTGACTCGGGGATTCCATTAGAAATGAGAATCACATCACAGATCGCTGGTTTCAGTGGGCCAGCAACTCCACAGCATTACGAGAGAAAATACTCTGTTGACCAATGCGCTCCGACATGACCAATTGGTTCTGTTTCAATGACGGATTTTAATCTGGTGTTGGAGGTTATCAAGATAGGCCTGTTAGATAGGCGATGCGAATGCATTGATCACTTGGAACCCCGAATACCGAAGCCAGTGTTTCGCAGGAGATGAAGACATTTGCAGGCAGGCAATAGAATGGTAGTGAATGACTGACTGACTGACTACAGCGTGATGGTGCTACGGAGTATACAGAGTAGTCGCCTATTTTAATCAGGCACTACAGCGCGTGTTCATCGTATTAGCGGCTAGATCATCCCCCAAGGTCAAGTGACTTAACCGCGCCTCGATCACCAAATACCTCAGTGCCCCGAAACCTGACGCTCAAGCCAGAATATCCCGCTCAGTAATCGAACCATATACTTGCCATGCATTAACGCTTCTTCAAATCACATCGACATACGCTATCTCGAGGCCACGAAAGAAAAAAGACTCAATGGTCAATGCTTGGCGGGCCCCCTGCACGCTTTTATCATTCCCCATACCCCCAATCGCCACCCCTGACTAGTACACCTTCGAGAACATTTCGACGGGCGGCAGATTTTTTCCCGCTCACTTCAGGTAGACCAAGCCAAGCCATTTTTGCACAATTTTTCGGATGTGATCTGTATGACACTCGTGCGATAAACAGCCACGGATCCGACTTGGCAGAGAAATGCCGGTCACAAGCCCGCGTCTATTCCCGCCACGACTCCCGAACGTGTTTGCTTTCGCTTTCAGCGTCTACCGACTGCTCCGCATTCTCAGTCATTCTCGTACGTAACAAAACCCATCCTCTCCTCAACCTAATCTCTCCCCTTTGCGGAGTAAATCTCTGGGGACAAACACGGGTCTGTGATGATGATGAAAATTGGGTAATACGTAGAGCGGACGGAGAGTTTTATTGACTAATGCAAACATGGCTGCAGCCAAGCAAGAGGCTCTGTTGCGATCCACTTTAGGTAATCGAAAGGTTTTGGCGATCCACTGTAGGCGCGACACTGACTGCAC
This sequence comes from Fusarium tjaetaba, assembly GCF_013396195.1. Taxonomy (NCBI): domain Eukaryota; kingdom Fungi; phylum Ascomycota; class Sordariomycetes; order Hypocreales; family Nectriaceae; genus Fusarium; species Fusarium tjaetaba. The sequence continues at coordinate 64,375 of NW_023501298.1, read as the reverse complement.
ACGAGCTCGAGCCTCATGACACGGAGTTTCGGCACCGTGGGCTTCTTAGAGAGGCGAGTAGACAAGCCGGGAGGCAGTCTGGGGTCTGGGGTATTAGGTTTCTGGTGAGGGAATTCGACATGTAAGAGAAACAGGGTTTGATGAGAATATGGTTCAGATTCGTAGGTCGCCTCCGAAGAATGGTGGGACTATCTCGACCCACTGGTAAACTATGTACGGATACAGAGATCGGCCTCATTCTCGGTCTCTGCTTATCTGGCTTTATAATAGACGCGGTTCCCTCTTTACTCTGTTCCCTTTGCCTCTCTTCATACCATCTTCAGTAGACATCTACACTTATACTCATACATACACTTATACCCATACCCATACACATATACTGCATCTCCACTGCATACACCCGCAATGGACCAAATCAACACAGCCCAAACGGCTCCAACAGACTCAAAAAAGTCCCGTCGAGAATCAGTACCAGACATGTTTGACACACGAACCGGCGAAGTCGCCGAGATCAACGACATGGAGAAGCAAAAAGCCGCCGAGGGCAACGCACACTTCCACCGTCTCGGCTGGAAGCGATTGACAGTCGTCTTGATCGTCGAGGCCATTGCCCTCGGCTGTCTGTCTCTGCCCTCTGCCTTTGCCACCCTCGGCATGGTCGCTGGTGTTATCCTCACCGTCGGTCTTGGTTTCGTCGCTATTTACACATCGCATGTCGTTGGACAGGTCAAGCTTGCTTTTCCAGAGGTTTCTCACTATGCCGATGCTGGTAGACTCATGTTTGGCAAGTTTGGTTACGAGGTTAGTCACTTTCTACTTACTGCCTGATTGATGTAATTTGTGTACTAACGTGAATAGCTGGTTGGTGTCATGTTTGCTCTTCAGCTCATCTTCCTCGTCGGATCTCACTGTCTCACTGGAACAATCGCCTTCCTCAATCTCACCAACAATGGAGCATGCTCTGTCGTCTTTGGTGTCGTCTCCGCCATCATCCTCCTCATCGTCGCCATTCCTCCCTCCTTCGCAGAGGTTGCTATCCTTGGTTACATCGACTTTGTCTCTATTGCCATCGCTGTCGCCATCACAATCATCGCAACTGGTATCCAAGCTGGCGACTCAGTAGGCGGCATGTCTTCTGTCGACTGGTCTGCTTGGCCCAAGGACAACCTCAGCTTCACCGACGCTTTCATCGCCATCACCAACATTGTTTTCGCCTACTCCTTTGCTGTCTGCCAGTTCAGCTTCATGGATGAGATGCATACTCCTCGTGACTATGTCAAGTCAATCTGGGCTCTTGGCCTGATTGAGATTGGTATCTATACCCTTACTGGCGCTCTCATTTATGCATTTGTCGGTTCAGATGTCAAGTCGCCTGCTCTTCTGTCTGCTGGTCCTACCATCTCCAAGATTGCCTTTGGTGTCGCTCTTCCTGTCATCTTCATCTCTGGATCTATTAACACCACAGTCGTCGCTCGTTATATCCACGGACGTATGTTCAAGAACTCCATCATCCGCTACATCAACACCAAGATGGGATGGATCACTTGGTTGGCTCTCGTCACTGTCATCACTGTTGTGGCTTTCATCATTGCCGAGGCCATCCCCTTCTTCAATGATCTCTTGTCCATTTCTTCGTCCCTGTTCATTTCGGGCTTCACATTTTACTTCCCCTCCATTATGTGGTTTATGCTCATCCGAAAGGGACCTTGGCACTCAAAGGAGAACCTTCTTCTCTCCATTGCCAATGGACTCATTTTCATTATCGGCATGATTGTTCTCGTTGGTGGAACATATGCTTCAATTGACGATATTGTAAGTTACTCCCAGTCACTGCGATTGAATCTCGCTAACATTTCCAGATCCTCAAGTTCCGTCACGGCGAAGTCCGAGGTGTCTTTACTTGTGAACCAATTGCTTAAGCGATATGGATATTTTAGCGATAGTACATTATGAATAGTACAATATTATGACTCAATTATTGGACCTCGGAGTTGCCGGAATTGGATCGTGATGATCAAATTTTCCTGAGCGTCAGACGTTTACGTCACTTGACCTGGACCGTAAATGCGACGAATTGTGATTGGTGCGCAAATGTAATCGTTCGATTGGTCAATGGCACGATAAGATAAGTCTCGGCGAATGATCCTTGATGCCGAGTCTTGGCGTCATCTAGACTCGGTCCCAAGCTACGAATTGACTGACCATACTCTGTACACGGAGTCAGATGGTTTTTCAAGAATATCGTGGAATCAGCAAATACTTCATCACAAGAACACCCATCTGATGAGGCGATAATCTGACTGCAATTCACAAAGGGATCAGCACACAATTGAAGCAAACAAACATTATTATAACTAGGCATGCTATTAAACACCCCGATCCTGGCAATACTTGTCAACCTCCTTCTTCAACTGAGCCTTCTTGGTCACAACATTATCCATAATCTTCTTGACCAAGATATAATCCTCGTGAGTCAAAGATCCCCCACCACTCCAAACTCCCTCCTCCAAAACAGCCCAGAGACCAGATCCCTTTGCAACCTCCTCCATCAGATCCATAACAGCAGTGAGCTGGTTAGGCAACCAAGTAATGATCGGACTTCCACCTGTAGCTGTAGGATGAAGAGTGTGCTTGATGATGTACTCGCGGGTGAACATCCAGTGTCGCCATCGGAAGCTTCGAATGTGATCGAGGACGCGGAGATACAGCACTGCAAGACCGTGATCGCCGGATTTGGTGAGGAAATCGCGGACACCGACTTCGTTTGCTGTTTCGCGGACATACTTGAGGAATGCGCGGTGAGGCTTGGGTCGATACTCTCTGAACTCGATGAGGATGTCTGTCAATGGGTTCTTGGGCATGGGGATCTCGCAGATGTGATCGAGAAGAGGAATGATGGCATCGTTTGCACCAGACTCTCCACGGAAGAATTGAGGCTTGTCGTCATATTGGCCCTCGTAGACAACACCATCAGGGAACATGGACTGCTTGGTGATGCCGTAGATGAATGTTCGGTAGGTCATGTAGTCCTTGGGCAGGGACTGACTCCACATGCCCTCCATGTTTGTCTCAATGATCTGCATGGCATTGAGAATGAGTTCCAGGCTTGCCTTGGCCTCGGCGATCTTGGCAGTGCTGTTGTCTTTCTCAACAGCGGCTAGCAGATCAACAGCGCCTTCAATTAGGCCGCCGGTCTGGGCGACCATGTGGATGTGAGTGAGGATGAAGCCGGCCTCGGACGACTTGGGGTCGAGACCCTTTTCGAAAGCGCGGACGAGACGGATGTTGTCGTAGTCATCGTGCCCTTGCTCGGGATGAACGAGCCAGTAGTTGTAGAGGGCATAAGAAGCAGCATAGGACATGAAAGCGGGGATGTCGAGACTAGATCCTGGTCAGCGAGATCAATTGACTGAGTGGTCGACTTACATCTCTGCACACTTGACAAGAGGTCCAGCGATACACTTGGGAAGTGTCTGACGTCCAAGTCCATAACCGCCATCATCACTCTTGCTATAAGTCTCCCAGCAAGGTTCAAGGAGATACGAAGAAGCAATGAAGCTATAATCTCTAAAGGCAGCAGTGATAGCAGCCATATCTCTCTTGTCCGTCCCAGGAACAACGAGATTATCAATCTCAGAAGTCAAATCAGGGAGAGCACCACTGTCAATCAGAGGTCCAAGAGCAAAAGTCGCCAGCAATCCTGGAGTGCCATCTTCCTTGAGGATAGGGATTTCGTCAAGAAGGTTTGAAACAGGATCGAATTGAGAAGGGAGTCTCTTCAAAGGAAGTGAGAAGGGGAGATATCCTGTGCGAGTTGTGATGGTGAAAGGATCTTCACCCTCTGGTAGTTCAGAGGGGTCCTTGCGGAGGTATGGGAAGAGTGTGTTTGCAGCAGACATTTTGTGTGATTTGACTTGGATTGATGATTGATGGCATATGAGTGAAGCCTGGCCGACACCGCGTCTATATACATTGAGGCCGGAATTACTATCGTGGCCGGAAGACTTTCCGGCCTTCGCCCTTTGTGAACAATGACAAGTATCCGATGATACCCTGGCCAGTTTTAGTTCCATGGCTTGATAGCTGCCAATCTAAGAGATAGTATTGATAATGGTATCGTGGGGATTCCGAACTAACGGTACGCCCGGAGTTTGGGCCCGTGTTTGAATCCACATACCCCGCGATATCTAGATCCCTTCTAGAACCCTCGCCCAAGAGTATTCACGACTCGTACTCGTTGTTCACCGCAACTTGGCTATCTCTTACACAACAATAACTCCAACGCGCCCATGAAAGAATTCCAACAAGTCACGAGATCGGTATAACATGTTCATATGATCAAAAATAGCTTGTCCCAAAATCTCGGCAATCATTGTGGTGGAGGAGTGGAGAACCGCCTTGTCGTGACATCCGCCCTAGATTGACAAGCTAGTCGGCGCCTTAATCTGACAAGCTGGGGTAACACGAGAGATAGACGAGTAATTGACGAGCGATTGACGTTTCATTGATAACATTCTGTACAGTGTCGAGGGCTATCAGGGTGCGCCTTAGTTGGACATGTAGATATAAGCGGTTGTGTTTATTGGTCAATTGGGTGTTATCTTGAGGGATGTCGAAGGTTCGGAGGCTTTGATGTCGGGCCCCGAGATGTCAAAGAATGTTGATTGCATCCCTCTATTACGAGAGGTCTTGTGCCGGCCTCCCTCCAACTCCAGGAGTGGACCGACTGTGCGCAATGGGAAAATTGTCAATCTCATGGCCAGCTTCATCTACGTAGTATGCCTGCAATTATGATAGACATTCATTAAAAGAAAATAAATCTTGAAATGTCATGAAACTAAATAAAGCTGGATAAATGACACAATAAAACTGCCATTGACGCACGCTCAACTGACATCTCTACGAGGAGCCTCATCAAAAAGCTTTCTCAGCCTCTCATCCAACCACTTCACATCCTCCATGTTCCCAGGCGGTCCACCAGCCCAGTGTCCCCAAATAGACGGATAAACATCCAGACTAGCATTATCCCCCATACACTTGACCTCATACTCTGAATCCTCGGGCCTAAACAGTCAGCATCAACAACATCCACAAAACCAGGGAGTTACTCACGGAAAGTAGAGATCTGTCTTGCTGGGAAGAACCAAGATCCTCGCCTTGATCCCCTTCATCGCCTTCTCAAAGTCCCCATCATACGGCTTCTGTTGACTCACATCTCCCGCCTGCCATGTATGAAGCATGACGAGCAGATTCTCAGGGTCCTTGCTAAGCGCCCACTTCTCCCAGAAATTCTTCATAAACTCTTCAAGATCAGCTGCGCCGTAATGCTTCTTGAACAGTTCATATCGGTAGAATGCCTGAGAGAAACCCCAGCCTGCGTAGCCTCTCCCAAAAGCTTTCAACCCGACTTCTTTCTCCTTGTCGGTCCATTTGCTGTCTGTGGTTTCGACACGTCCTTGAGAACTTCCTGCAGACGTGCAGCCCTTGGCAGCTAAGAGCGCTGACTTGACGCCTTCGAGAAATACTTGGTTATGAAGAGATGTCTTGGCTGATCCGCAAAAGGGAACGCAAATATCCATAAAGTCGGGATATTGCGTAGCCCATTGGAACGTCTGTGCCGCACCCATCGACCAACCCAGAACTGCCCTCAGATGCTTCACCTCAAGATGACCCATCAATTGATGCTGAGCCTTGACATTATCGTAGAACGAAACATCAGGAAACGGACTGATATCCGAGTTTGACGGACTCGTAGACTGCCCATTCCCAAAAAGCGCCGTTATAATGATAAAGTACTTCCCCGGATCAAGAGTCTTGTCCTCCCCAATAAGCCACTCATTATCGGATATCGCACCCGAGAACCAACTCGGATAAAGAACAGCAGGGCGTCCAGCCTCCCCAAAAGTCTTGTACGCAATCACCGCACCCGGCAAAATCTTGCCATTCTGAAGCTCAAAGTCTCCGAGGGAAAAAGTCTCGACGTCCATGGTCATGGTTGTTTGTGGTCTCCTCATCTGCCGAGGACACCCCCATCTCATATACCCAATCTCGATACGGGCTGGAGTGTACAGTGTCTAGACTGTACCAGCGTCATGCTAATCGCGGGGTTTCGCCCTTGGGTGACAATGCAGCCACCTGCTTTATCAGGAATGTCACAAGACGAGCTTATCATTCTTATCTCGTGCGGAGATGAGATGCGGAGGCGTGCGGCGAGATAGTCTCTTATCTATCAACGACCGTTATCACTATTATAAGAAGATACATTTGAGACAATTGAAAACGGTCCTCAAAGTTTAAACCTCATACAATGCCTGGCAAGATCCGTACAGCTCAATCCGTGTCTTTTGACAAACCCGCCTCTGAGCAACCCCATCTCCACAACAGATGGCATCCAGATGGTATGTCCTCAATTGACCTGATTGACATCGCTAATTTGTAGTCCCGAGTATTGCAACCGTTGAACCTGGCGAGACGGTCAAGATAGAATGTCTCGACTGGACAGGCGGTCAGATTGGGAATAACGACAGTGCAGACGATGTTCGCGATGTTGACCTTACAAAGATCCACTATCTTACTGGTCCATTCGACATCAAAGGCAGTCAACCAGGAGATCTCCTCGTCGTCAACATAACCGACGTCCAACCCTTTGACCATTCCCCCTGGGGCTTCACCGGAATCTTTGCCAAAGAGAACGGCGGCGGTTTTCTCGACGAACACTACCCCACCGCCGCAAAAGCAATCTGGGATTTCGACGGCGTCTACTGTTCAAGCCGTCATATTCCCGGCGTGCGCTTCCCCGGGCTGATCCACCCCGGAATCCTAGGCTGTGCCCCATCTGCCGAGATCCTCGCAGAGTGGAACCGTCGAGAGGCAGAGCTCATTACTTCAATGGCTGATTCTACAAAGATTGTGGCTCAACCGCCGAATGAGATCAATGCACATGGTGGAAAAGCTACAGGTGATGTTTTGGCAAAGATTGCGAGGGAGGGAGCAAGGACTATACCTGGACGACCTGAACATGGAGGAAATTGTGACATTAACAATATTTCACGTGGATCTACGACGTATCTTCCTGTTCATGTTGAGGGAGCCAAGTTTTCTGTTGGAGATCTCCATTTTAGTCAGGGTGATGGTGAGATTAGTTTCTGCGGTGCTATCGAAATGGTAAGTCTCGACACTTGACATTGGATACTGTCCTAACAGTTTAGGCTGGTATCATCACGATCAAGTTTGATCTCATCAAAGGCGGCATGAAGTCGCGTGGTCTCAAGAGTCCAGTTTACAGACCAGGCGACATGGGACCTACCTTTAGTCCCTCACGCTACCTAATCTTTGAAGGCTTCTCCGTCGACGAGAATGGAAAGCAGCATTTCATGGATGCAACCATAGCTTACAGACAATCATGTCTCCGTGCAATCGAATACCTCAAGCAATTCGGTAAGTCACTTCCATTACTGTCAAAACACAACTGACGATGCAGGCTACTCTGGAGAACAAATCTACCTGTTACTCTCCTGCGCACCCATCCGCGGCGCCATCGCAGGAATAGTCGACATTCCCAACGCGTGCACAACTCTCGGCATACCGATGGATATTTTTGACTTTGACATTTCTATTGAGAGCGAGCCTGTTGCTAGAGATATGGGTGCTTGTCCTGTATCTAAGTAGGAAGTCCAACGTCTCGTTTAAACTCTTGTAGCCACTCTGCGTTGTCGACGGGGGTTTGGTTCCAAGGGTCGTCGCTATTTTGTTAGTAAACGAATCGCAATTAGCAGGAAACTTACTCATCGTATAATATCCATCGTGCTTGATACTTTAATTCGTCGTCGCTGGGTATATGTCGATTCGGATTGTTGGGAGACATTGTCGTCATGACGAATCGGGATAGTTCTCGTTTCAATCGGCGATAGCTGTTGTTGTCGTTGATAAAGAATGGTGTTTGTGTTCGCACTTTATCTCTTATCAATGCCCTTGACTCTGGCGTGCTGTGCATCGAGATCGCTGGTATTTCCGGTACTCCTTCAGGAGACAGAGATCGATTCTCAACCCAAGGCTGCAACATGTCCAGCTCCATCGATGCATCCAACGACACAGCTGTATCTGTCTGACCCCATAGAAAGTAAGAATCGTTAACAGACTCATTGGCCATGGCTACAAGAGTCTCAGCCCTTTGTCGAAACGGTTCCAGCCAGACCGTCGAACTCCAAACAAGCCTCATCAAAAAGTCCAGAAACCTCCTCGACGGATGCGATGACGCTGTCTCTGTCCGGTTTAAGACATTGCACGCCTCCTGCTGCAGTTCAGAATCCGTTGGAAAATGCCCCATAGATGTATGAGCTGTCATATACTGCTGCAGCGCCGCCTCCAGCTCACAATTCTCAAAGATATTTCCCTTTCCGTTGATCTTCAACTGACTCAATCGCCCCTCTGCTAATTGTTTCGTTGGTCGAAGTTTGGCTTGGGTGGCAATGTCAGTAGCTGACATGAACAAATCCCATAGCCAGGACGGGGATAACGATGCTTGGTTGGGGGAGGATATTTCTGCACCGAGGATCACGGAACATGCTTCAAAGTGAAGCTCGGGATCTGGCGGCATTATAAACTGGTGGCGATTCCGCATGTAATACTCTAGTTCGAGCTTGATGAGTTCGTATGCACTTGTTGGTGTATCTGCTGGGCCTCTTGTAGCTGCGAATGGAAGAGGAGAGTTTCGTTCATAGTGAATGAGGTCTGTCAGTGTTAGTAAGTACATGTTAATCTGTCTCGTGCACCTACAAGGAGGCATGGCGTTGTCAATCCTCTCAATGACCTTCCCTTCAAACCCCCAATCACCCTTCCAGTGCTCCATCGTACTCCCAGCTTTGAAATGGTCCGCCAAATGATCAACCCTACTAGCCCAAGTCGTAAGATTGATGCCGCAGAATCCACATCTCGACTTTACCTCTTGCGTCATGACTTTCCAATCATCCATCGGCCATTTGAGAAACTTGGACATGTGGACTAATCTCAAATGCTGCTGTAAATGGTCTTTTCGATGATATGTCCGTTCTTCGATCGGTCTTTCGATACATGCACTCTGATTATGTCCGTCAAGATGCGTCTTGTCGGGGTTCTTGACGCCACAAAAGACACAAAGAAGCCCCTCTTCTGGATGTATCGCTGTCGGTCCATTTGGTGAACAAACCCAATTCTCAAGCGATAAATGAAGAGATTTTTCATGACGCTGCCAATCGTATTTCGTCTTGAAGGTTTCTGTACAGAAAGTACACTGATATGTATTCTGCGCTTGGAGGAGATTAGTTCTGACTTCCTTTCTCATCTTTGTTCGTCTTCTTCGACTGTGCCGTTTAAAAATGTCGAATGACGTCGATGATTGCTTTGAATGAGCAGAACTGTACGACCCAGAATCATGACTCGACACTGACGTCCCTCTACTGCTGATTGACGACCCATGACTTCGTGATCTTCCCTGTCGCGTCGAGAACGCAGCAACAGCTCGTGAGATATCATCCACAGTCGCAGCCTCATGTTCCGGCGGTGAATTCGCCCATCGCTGCAGCGGATTCATATGCTCAAACGGCGCAGGAGTAGCCCGTCGTCGCGGTGTATCAATCGGCGTGTGATGCCCTGAAGAGTTCCCCGAATCGTCATTCCGAAACATAGGTGATGTCGGCCGCGACGAATGAACCTTTGCCCTCCTCCTCGCATTCGCGAACCAATTCGTAACCTGCTGTCTATTCAAACTCGTCTGCTCTTGAAGATCCTGGACATCTTGGATGGTAGGATACGGATGCCTCTCATGCGCGGCAAACCAATTCCTCAGAATCTTGACAGACTCAGATGAAAAGCGATTTCCGATTTTTGGAGGAGCTGTTGATGTCTGCAGAATGCCAGGGGAGATGGTTTCAGGCTCAGCAGCATTTTGAAAGTCTCCAAAGTCGATGAACAAATCACTTGTTGGGTCTGCCATGTTGGTGGTGATGGAATTTGGAGGTCATGGGGTTACGATGAGTTTACGGCGAAGTCTCGGACATGTCCAGAAAGGGCGGATCCACATTTCAGTCTTGATTGATGAGTCAGGATTGGCCCATTTAAAGTGAGAGACGCAAAGTTCATGATGTGCAAATTGGGGATAGTAAGAAGCTGTTGGTCTTGACACATAGACTAGCTAGTGTCAGGCGACGGAAACAAATAGGAATGGACGGTAGATCTGCTGGCAGGGTTCATGAGATCAGTCCCAAAAGAGCCTCGTTCTTGTCTGTGCGGTCGATGCGGAGGTGCGGCGTGAACCAGTGGGGGTGTCTCATCTACTTAATTGAAGCAACAAATAGGACAACTATTTGTGTTTAATGGCGACAGAATGGCTTATGGCTTTTATATGTGTCTGCCCAATTCCCGTGTCTATATGCCTCACACAGTTAGTGCATCCAATTCCGCGGAGTGGATCAGCGATGATGTGCTTTGATCCGAAATCACGTTTACGATAACAACGATATCGGAGATTTATCGAAAATGAAAATCAAAGCTTTCACTATAATTCTCTCAAGTCAAGCTCGTCAAAATGACCAGAATTAACGCGACGGAGACGACTCCTTTGATACCGGAGATTCCTCCCGAGGTCTCGGATGTCGAGAGGAACAGCGCCGATGAGCCGAAAACGTATAGCCATGCGTTTATTGCAAGAGTAGTTGTCGCGTTGCTGATTGGTGAGTCTCCCAGGCCTTGGAGATCGAAGCTAACTGTTCAGGCATCTTTACGTCCAACGCCGATGGGTCTTTGGTACTGGCTACGCATCCTGTGATTGCATCCGAGTTTGGCAAGCTTCAGGATTCGAGTTGGCTGTTTATCAGCTTTATGTTGGCTAGTGCCGCATCGCAGACGATTGTATGTGAGACTATATTCGGGAGGAATTGAGTTAATTGTGTAGTACGGAAAATTGAGCGACATCTTTGGGCGAAAGACGATATTGATCTTCTGCTATGGACTGTTTGCTATCGGATGGTGAGTCTAGACTGTACCCGATGAATTGGTCACTTGAATCTGGCTAACAAATTCAGTGCCCTCGTGTAAGTCTCTGTGCTTACGTATAGCCTCATCTAACAAACTTCAGAGGCGCTGGCCAGTCAATGTGGCAAGTCATCCTAGGTCGCGTAATCTCTGGATCTGGAGGTGCGGGAATGACTACAATGGCATCAGTCATCATAACTGGTACGACTCACCTTGATCTTGAGTATCAAGCTGACCATTAGAACTCGCACCTCTCCGAGAAGTCGCCTCATGGCAAAGCTACATGAACGTCATCGCCACCGTCGGTCGTAGCATCGGTGGTCCGCTGGGAGGCTTTCTCGCTGATACGATTGGCTGGAGATGGTGAGTCTATCTCTTTTCCAATAGCTTATGCTGACAGTGTAGGTCATTCCTGGGACAATCGCCAATATTCGCTGTATCCATGATTATCGCCGCAATCCTCCTCCCTTCTACAACACAGACCGAGGGTGCGACACTGGAACGCATCAAGAGGATCGACGTACTTGGAGCTCTCCTGTTGGGTGGCTCTGTTCTCGCTTTCATGGTTCCCCTTGAGATTGGTGGCCAGAAGATCCCGTGGAGTCATCCCCTCGTGCCAACTCTCGCTGCTGCGGGCGTCATTCTCTCAGCTGCTTTCGTACTCGTCGAGTCACGCTGGGCCAAGGAACCAATCTTCCCTCTTCGCTTGCTTCAAAGTGGCGATGTCACAAAGACGTATCTCATTGCGTTTGGTCAAGCAGCTGCACAGCTTGGAGTGAGTGTCCCAGTACCGTGAACTCGAGATGCTAACCGGTCAGATGATGTATACCGTTCCTATTTACTTTCAGGTTACCCAGCGTGTGTCGAGCACAGTCGCAGGCGCTCATTTGTTCCCTGCAGTTATTGGAAATACAGTTGGAGGCATAGCGACAGGCTTGATCATCAAAAGAACTGGTCGATACAAGGCACTCATCATCTTCTCGGCCATCTCATCGATCACCAGTTACGCTCTGATGCTACTTCGCTGGCATGGACAGACAAACTGGCTGGAGTCGCTCTACGTCTTCCCAGGGTACGTGCTCCTGTCTATCGAATTCTCCTGCTAACTATTCAGGGGCCTGGGAATGGGCATCGCCCAAAGCGCAGCGTTCATCGCCCTCCAAGCTTCCATCGATCCCAAAGACAAAGCAGCAGCCTCTTCTGGAATCTTCCTCGCTGTGACTTTAGGTTCAGTGGTCGGCATGGCTGGTACGAGTGCAGCCATTCAGGGCCTTCTCAGACACGACATCCAGCAGAACCTTGGCGATCTCGGAAAGTCTCAACACTTTATTGACGAAGTGAGTCATTTCACTGAGTTCGTGAAATCTGCTAAGTTTCTAGGTGATTCGAAAAGCTGCAGAGAGTGTCTCGTACATCGACGAAGCTTCCGAGCCTATCAGAAAGGTACTGGTTGAAGGTTATATCAGAGGAATCGAGTATGGTCACGGTAAGTAGATGCCACTTTGGTGAGACTTGACTAACGGGTTAGGCCTCTCCATCGTGTTCTCCGGGATCACGCTCGTGACTGCTCTACTACTCAAGGAGCGTAAACTTTGATAGCAGTAGACCTGTGATAAGAGACGAAAATTGAGAGATGCCTAGATTTACCAAAGATATCATAAATCTAAAATCTAGTTTATATAAGCCTTGACGCCGGTTCACAGAGGTGGAGTGTAAAAGGGTCTGAATTATGTTGGGAAACCTTTTGAGTTTGAGAGTGTTTTGATTATAGGCTTTGACATAAATGGAAGTTTGTTTGTTGTCCCCTGTGAATAACAAAGTCCATTTTATGACGATGTTTGATCGAATTTGCCAAAATCCTAATATGGGTAAGAGCTTGTATTGGTCATTCATCACCTGTGTTTGCAGCCTAAAGGTTAACCTTGTAGGCCGCAGTCAGCCGTAGTCAAAAACCTCAAGCTAAAAGTCTATCTTTGAACCTCGAATCAAGTGGCAGAGATGGAAGTAGTGACAGGGAAGTCAAGAGCAGTCCTGCTCTCATATGGCAATAGGCTTTTATGAAAAGTTGGTGAAAAGTATCGGGAGATTAATCCAGTGGCGATTGTGAGGGCGATGAGTATTTTGCCTGTATGTGTTTATTGGTGTCCTTTACCTTTGTGGCCTGGGGGCTGAAGCCTCTTCTAAACCCTGACCTTACGCCACGCCAGTGAGCCTGACTCACCAAAGGAATGATTCCGCATATAAGTAGAGCTCTTCTCCCATGATCAGCTGGATTTATCTCTTCCCTCTAAACATCTCACAGGCACTCTCTGCTCGTTATCCACAGCAACTTTAAGCAAACTCAAGAACCTCCAACCACCCTCTCTTCTCTTATCACAATCACAGAGATACTCATCCTGCATCTCCTATCCTACAAACCTATACAACAAGTCAAGCACTTCCTCCCACAAACAACATGACTTACGAACAGACCTGTCTCATGGCTTCCAACTTGGATCAGATAAAGCACATTAAAATGAACATGACTCCCGAGGAAGAACGCAACACTCGAATCATGGCTTGTGACATCCAGCGCTTTTATGAATGCGTCCGACGAGAAAAACATGTTTTCCGCCGTTGGTTCTCTCACTATGAGATAAACTTGGCCAAGTTTCTTGAGCCCCATTGCGCCCTGTACAAGAATGAACGCAACTGGCCAGAGACCTGGTTCGATAAAGAGCGAGAGCTCATCAACGACCTTAATACCTTTCTACAAATGGCAAAGCAGCTCCTGCAGCAGTGGACACGGGATGTAGCCACCCAGATCCTCAGTGTCCGAAACACTGCCCTCAGCAAACTATTCACCGCCGAGGATGTCTCTCTCGCAGCCAAGCTTGAGCCTAGCTCGCTGGATGGCAAAGTTTGTCCCTTGGACTGGAAGCAGAGTCAAATGCCTTTTGATAAGACTCTGTCAAAGTTCCGATTTCTGGCCAACGACATGTTGCAGGAGAAGAAAGGCGGACCTACCATGGAGCGACCTGGTCATCCGTGGACCAGAATGGAGGGTTTTGACATCTTGAACTTTATGATCAAAGATGCAGAGGATCCTGACTATGAATCCGAGGAGGAAGACCTGTTTGAGGATGAGATTGTCCCATTCGATGGGTTTTACTAGAGACGAGCAGGGTCTTTAGCGCGCTGGTATTCTGAATTGGCCTGTTTGGGGTTGGCTGCTTTCATCTCGGAGCTTGATGTCGACGTGTTTTATCAAAAGAGTAATCAGACTTGATACATTGCTTAATATGCTGGTGCTTTGCTCCTTTTCTTACAAATTCATCTATGAGTTGTCTCAGAGAGTAACGAGTGATTGCCAATAGTATATGTGAGAATTTACTAGAGTAATTCTTTCATCCAATTGGACCAGACGATCAATTACTGAATAATTCCGGCGCCTTGAGCGTCATCATTTCGACTAAAGTGATATTCATGTCAGGATCAGATGTCATCTCATTTTCGAACTGTGTAGTTTGGATGATAATAATTGTTGGAGACAATGTTCCGTATTAGATGCGTTCAGATAGGGTAACGAGGGATCCCTGCCAGCAAATCAATGACGACGACCAGGCAGAATCTCCACATTTCAAGGCTGACGGGCAACACGTGACTCTCCTGCGGAGTCTGTGAAAGGTTGCCTAAGATGCCTTGCGACCAAGATTGGAGTATGTAGCACAAAGAGAGACTCATAAATATCTCCGCTTCTCGTCATTTCATCATACCTAGATACTCACGATCAACTATTTGACTCTCTAAAATCCACCCGCCACATCTGACATCATGTCAGCATCTCCAGAACCCTTCACCCTCTTTCACAAGTTCCCCCCAGAGCTCAAACTCGACATCCTAAGCTTCTGCACCAGAAACGACCTAGTCTGCCTCTCACTAACCGGTCCCGAAATGCGAAATCTCGTCGCACCACTCATCCCCAGCAAACCTAATCTCACATGGGTCGATCAGCTCGGTCCAACACCAGACGTCCCTTCAGAATGTAATGATACACATCATAACAACACCCTCCGCCGGCAAGATTGCGTCGGCGCAATAGATCGAAAAGTCGTCTACTCTCCCATAAGCCATCGCTTCAGACGCCATGAATACGGGCACTGCAAAGTCTGCTACCGATGCCGAAACTACCCATCTGATCACCCGCTGTGCAATGTTTCGTACTGCAAAAAGCATTGCGCGTGCATTTCGTGTCCTTTGTTCATGAGATTGCGGGGTTGGATGGGCGATCGCAAGTACTGTGCGGAGTGCAACCAATTCACCACTCGAACAAGGAGAAACAACGGAAGATGTACGTATCTTCCCCATCTTTTAACAATATCTAATTATAGAGCAGGCACTCATGGGCGGAAAAAGGTGCGAAAAACACCGAATAACCATTGGAGTAGTAGAAAAGGATTATCCTATGGAAATCGCTGGTGGAGAAAATGGGGTACACACGGAATTGACCACGAGGCGTATCAGCCCAATGACACCGGGAGACGAAATGCGAGAGTGGTTTAAACTAGTCATTTACTCTGAGCGACATTTATTTAACTATTTCTTACACCGGCTACACTAACGTGATTGAGTATACATCTCCCTGGAGAGGCTCTTTCTTGACGTCTTCAGTGAAGTCGCGGAGTTCGCAGGGACCTCTCAATTCCCATTCTTCCACGTCGGGCCACGTCTGGGTCGATTTGTACGGCCGAAGGACTAGATACACAGAAAGACCACCAACTGTTGCGAATACCGCGTCTTGTGTAGAACATTCGAAATTGGTCAGACTGAAACGACCGTCGGCCAGGGTGAAGAAGGATTGAGCGTGTCCTCCATGGAATGTGTCGGTTGGCTGCTCGCCCAGACTGGGGGGTTCATTCTTCTTCCACTGTTGATGTCCTCTTGTCACTTGAAAATAGCAGTCTGTCAGAATCTTGTCTCTAAAAAACTTATCTCTAGACCTGAAAGGTTCTTCTGTTGACTCTTGGTCGGTAGGCAAGCCAACCATTCCCCGGCAGGCACGTATTGCTCCAACAACAGCATCGCAGGCTAGGGGAACGTCTGTAGTTTTCTCAAGACCAAAGTCGGAGAGATCAAGAGCCTTTTGGATACTCCCAAGGAATACCATGTTGAGGCGCAGTCTGTTACCTGACAAAAGCTCAAAGGCTTGGCTCCCCGGGTAACTAATCGAAGACCGTGTCAATGAGATCGACCCCTTCTCGGCCACTGATAAAGTTCGTGACCAGTCAGGTACCCAAGATGGCAAGTTCAATCCCTTCCCTGGCTTGTTGTAAGCAAGTAGCAGCGTCGACTGTGTTTCTATCATTGCTTTCCATGTCGCTGTTATGTACAGCTCTTCAAGACTGATCGAATAATCGGGCACGATTGGCTCGGTGAAGCGCCAATTGTCTACCAGACCCAGCAGTCCGTATATTCGGTCCCGAGGTTCTTGGCATCGTCTGTTCCTGGTAGCGTCCAATAAAAGCACCAAATCAC
Source organism: Fusarium tjaetaba (assembly GCF_013396195.1). NCBI lineage: Eukaryota > Fungi > Ascomycota > Sordariomycetes > Hypocreales > Nectriaceae > Fusarium > Fusarium tjaetaba. Next base: position 47,854 of record NW_023501298.1, on the reverse strand, counting down.
TACCCTTGGTGATCCTACTTTTGTTATCCTTTTGTGCCGTTTCGCGATGGTAGTTTAGATCCCATAAATGTCCCTCAATGTGGCCGGTAGCCGCCGCACCCAGAGGCGGTAGTCGCTCCCAACTCGACGAACAGCATGAAGGGCCTTTTGTTCCTGCGAGATACAACATTTTTTGGGATGCACGCAGCATCATATCCAGTGGAAAGACGCAAACTCCAAAATGCACGGATACAGCATTGGGAAGCACCGCTTCTTGGAATGTCCAGATCCTAGAGAACCATGGCTGCTCCACCATGTATGAGAAAATGCGTAGTGACTGTTGAAAAAGTCCAATGACATCAGTTATGACTCTGTCCAGGGAGCAGAAGTGGTCGTTGATGCATGCCAACAACCCGATTGCCACTATTTCCATCATCATGTAGCTCAACGGCTGGTGACCATACTTTGCAAGTAGTGTAGAGAGATGGACGTCTCTTTCGTCGCCATACCAGTGGTACGGTCGATACTCGTCATCTTGGGTCTCGTCTTCTTCCTGTTGCCGACTTGAGCCTGGGCCCTCGCAGATATAGACTTGAGCTTCGGCGGTACGTCGATATATCTCGCGCATCATGCTGACTTGATGTCCTTTCTCTTGGTTGTCGCTTTGGTTGATGCAGATAGAATCTGCCCAGACTGTGCGCGGAGTTGCCTTGCGTCTTAATCGGCGAAGGAACCAAGCCAGATCTGACGGAACAGAGACGGTGTGATCATCGACTATGACGGTATCCCGAAGTTCATTCCAGCGGTATGACAGCGCTTCGAAGCGGGGGAGCTCGTGATCGAGTGAGACTGTCTTCAAGAGGCACCTGAGTTGCTCACGAAACACGCCTGGTTGGATCACGAGGAGTCGGATCTCTCTGGCTGCAAGGGGCTTGTACAATGGCGTCAAGCCTGGATCGAGTAGCAATGACTCCAGACTCGGAATTTTCGATGCCATTATATAAAGTTAAAGGAGTGATTATTTATGGCTTCAAGAAGTAACAGGCGAATATATTCACGACTGAGGCTGTGCAAGACTCCTGAAGCGGGGTATTAATTCTGGAGTAGATGCTTAGCAACTCCATAATGACTAACTTGTAGAGTGTAAAACGATAATTTGCAGTCTTGCCCTTAAAACAAGCGAAGCATTCCACCTTTTCGGACACTGTTATTGCCATGGCTGCTTCAGGCGGGATGCTGTGTAGGCGCATGGGGAACCTCTACCATTGAAGCGGCGTTTCGCGACGTTCGGCATAGCCAAGGAAGGGTCATAGCTCCAGGCGATCTTATTGGAGGGTGACCATTTTTGTAATTTATTGATTATTGCCAGCCCTTACTGCTGCTGCGTTGGCCGTTTAGATCAAAACAACTTTATGTTTTCGAAACATGACTGGATGAGTAAAGCTGCATGTATGGCTAGACAAGTGACAGGTAACGAGAAACCCTTGCTACGTCTTATTCACGACACCCATCTCGCGAAATATGCCGCTTTAAACAAGAATCTATGCAAGGTGATTCACTCCATCGCATGCGGGCAACAGGGGAATTAGAGCAGCGTATGCATTCATTACTCAACGTAACATACAGAGCACATAATAAGCATGCATGATAAAAACTCGGCCTCGAAAAATTCAGAACCACTATAAAAACACAGCAAACTACTGAATCAATTAAAGCCAATATCTAAGCTCTGTCGTTAACGCTCAATTACTACAGCTTCGCCTGTATTGCAAAATCCTTTTCAAGGCATAGCTCTGTCTATGCAGAGACCCGTTCTATATTATGTTTATATTACCTACCGGTTGAGTAACCCGGATTAAATCTCCTACCTTATATGTCAAATTATATCTTGGGCGTGTATTGCCTAATTGATCTTTATCAAATCTGTCCGCTCGGACTCTTTAGACAACTTTATAAATAATAATAATTAAGTTATTAATTTAAGGATAAAACTAAATAAATTTAATTCTAGACACTTAAAGCTAAGCTTTATATTTTACTATACACCTATTTATATAATTGAAACCGTTATATACTCTGAGTCTTTGAAACTTTCCCACCCTGTCTCTCTAACCCTGCGATCACGGCACCATCTATAAAGGCCCAGTCTGCGAAATTGTCCACCTTATATCTTCTCAAGTATAATCCCAGTCCGTGCAGAATACTCGAAAAGATACGTATGACTCCAATCCCTCTCCTCATCAGCGTCCTTCTTTCGGTCAAACTTGAATGGCATATTAATTCCATTCTCAGGGTCCTGTTTGTATTGCTCGTATGAGCTTTCTGGCTGATGGCAGCGCCATAATGCCTCTCGATTTCCCAACACTGCTTTAGCAAGTACCCCACGCATAACCAATACCCCGCCAATCACTCTGCCAAATGGCGATGCCTCTAATACAAGTTCAGCATTGCATTCCAAAATCTCAGCCTCAAAATCGTAGACTGTTTCGAAGTCTATCTTCTGGTCGACAGAAATCCACGACCAAGATGGTCCGCGGTGCTTGGGAAGCACATATCCCTCGTCCGGCGGATTCCAATCCTTTACCCTCCAAAGCAAGCTATCCTCCAAATTTCTCTCCCACATGCCAGCGATGTACCGCGAGCAGATTTCTTTCGAAGCTTCCATCGCAATAGCAGATATTGCCTCCAATTTGTCATCGCCATAGCGCATCTTGCGAGCCGAGCACCGTCTCGGGTCCCAGCTAATAGACCCTGGTGTCAGAAAGTTGCCTAAGGAAAGGATCCTTGAGCCCCAGTGATCCATATAGACATGCTTTCCGCACTTCCAGTACATGATGAAGGACCCGAAGTACAAGACTCGACGAGATAGAAGGTCTTCCTGCAGTGTCCATACTCGCTGATTCAGTGGTTCATCGTCTACAGGAATCAGATTTGCCCAGCTGGTGAAAGAGTAGACCCGACCTAGCTTCTGAAAGGGCAGTTCAACCCAGCCGCTATCTTCCATAAAGTTTTTTGTTGCCGTTAAGAACCCGTCTCTGACATTTCTCGCATTTGTAGCTGCGATTGTGATGTATGCGTTCTCATATATACGTGCCATCTGCCTTATTTCTTGCTCCTTGTCTTCCTCTGAGTCCTGTATGATACAGAGAGCATCTAACCAAAGGTATTTGAGACCCAGTTGACGGGTGACTTGAATTGCATCGATGATCGTCTGGGGCAGCCGAGAAATCTTGATCCCTTTTACCAGGTCTGTCAGGTTGTGTTTCTCGAGGACAACAGGCTGGGCGGAGATGCCCCAACAATAGCTCAATGCTGAATACGGGGCCGATTCCCCAGGATGGCCACAATACAATTTTATAGTATCGGGATTCGACACATTAATGACCCTTGTCGGTAGCTTTGAGTTGTCTCTATCTTTCGAATGGCCATGGGACTCATCACACTCTTTTATCCAACCTCGAGCAACCGTGACTTGCTGTTGTGACCATAAACTCGTTGATGGTGTTCTCATACTGACAAATCGAGAGCTTGGATCATCTTTAATTATCAGCATATATTCCAACACTTCACCGACTTCAGGTACCTGGATGAGCATATATAGGTAAGGATTCATATCGAACTTTGTTTTCAGGGTCGCATAACACTTCCTTTGGCTTGGGGTAGGCCTCAAACCAATTCCATCGCACTGTAGGGGAGGTCAATTGGCGAATTTGAATTTCCTCGACGTCAGGAAGACCGCCTCCAACTTTGAAATGATATGCCACGGAAAATGTGTAAAGCTTTTCTGTCTCGCTGGGCCAGTTGGTCTTCTTTTCGGCGTAATCCACAAAGGTTTTGCACAATGCGCAACTGGCATTATCTAGTTCTGCCCATGTGGCTGAATACTTATATATCAAGTATGGCCTCCCTTCGTCGTCTTGGGGAAGCCGTTCCAGAGCCCAATTAGTAGTGAGATCATCTAGATTGGGGCAATTGGACAGGAAGTCAAAGCAGCGGTTGCAATACCGCCGCCTCAAGGTATCATGACCATTGCTGAGCTGCTGAGTGTTTGAAGGGGATTGTAAATCCACCATATTTTGAAGTATCACAGGAATTGACAGAAAAGTTAAAGCTGCGCTGCAGGGCCAGATGTTTACAGGAGACTTATGTATATAAGATCTATAACTTGAAAGGAAAATATATTATTATACGGATAGTCTTTAGGTGTTAATATAAATTCTTACAGCAGATCAGGCAGCAATCGCCCCACCTTTAGGCCCTGATCCAATTGATTTACTCGTGGGTTTAACTAAAAGGGAACCCTACTTATAGAATCTATTATAAACCGATCTATAACAAGCCTGTAAAAGTTACCTTATAGTCAGGTAACCAGCTACTGCTTATACCTTTTATCTTTATAGATATTTTATTAAAGTTTAATATTATATTAATTAGATTTTTAATTTCTATAAAGTAAGCTTAGTTATTTAAAGTTTAATATAATAAAAATATATAACTTAAAGGAAGTTCTTATTTAGTAAAGATTACAGGTACCCTTAAGTATCTGGATAGTTTTTTGAATCTGGATACTCCGGATGAGAATGGATTGGAGGAGAACCATATTGTTATGTTAACGGATTCGTATGTCGTTTGGTTCCAGCTTCCGCCAGACGTCCTCCTCAAACGATACTACAAAGCAAACTATCAAGCCAATTAACGACTGTTATCACAATGGAATGGGCGCGAAAGACCTCAAATGGAACAGACCATCGTTGATTCAGCCCCAAAAAAATCCTTCCCTCCCCCATCATCAGGCTCCGTCCTCCACTGCGATCAACTCCCTGGAAGCCCAGCTTGAAAAGACCTCTACGGACCGAATACCGACAAAGACCCCGAAGTATTTTGCGATATTCGACTGAAATATCTCAACAGCGGGTGCATGATTGGTCCAGTCGGCGATATGAGGAAATACTTTCGTCGCGTGCATGAGCGAATGCAGAGAGGTCTAGTCAATGGCAAAGACTTGTACAGCGATCAAGGAATATTCGGTGAGATCTTTGCGGAAGAAGAAATCTGGCGTCGCTGGCTTCGCAAGAATATCGTTTCTTGAAAAGATAAGAGCTTCGATGTCATGCATAGCGATTTCGAATATCATGTCGGTCTGGATTATACACAGAATCTGTTCATTCCAACTGTTTTTGAGGAGCAAGATGGGGAGATTATTGCGCTGAATAACGAGACTGGTATTGCTGAAAAGTCAGTGTCCCTCGGGATTGAGCCAAGGCTAGACGGTGTACCAGACGATATCCAATCTTTTACAAACCCACTCAACATGCACGTTCTCCAGGATCCAGCGGATTGGGGTGATATGCCCGTATACGTTGATTTCTACTCCACTGCCATTCCCGTCGTCGTCCACCACAACGCTCACAAAGACGGAGCGAAGAATCGTCGATATCTCTAGTGGGACCGCATCTAGTTCTTCCCGTACCTCCACCAACTCATCAAGTCCCAACTCAACATTGTCGAAGCAGAGCCATTACTGGAGATTGCCGTTAACGGGGAGCGCTTGGTGTACTGGGAATCGCGGTCGAACGTCACTCAGAAGATGCCGAAAACCTTCATCGTCGATTCCGGGGAGGTTTGTATCGTCAAGCGTGAATTCGGGTATGTTTGTCATGCAAAGACGGAAAAGGCGGAGGCGGAGAAGCCGTGGTATGATGAAGTATTTCGGGATGGGATGGGAGACCTCGAGATCTAGAGCTTGATTTGGGCGTAGGACTTGATCGGAGTTTCGGTTATCATTTTATGTCGAGGTTGAGCTGTTTCGTATAGAATAAATGCCGATGTATTCGTCAATCCGAAAGGTCTATTGAGCCAAGTGACATTGATAGAACGCATTCTCTCGCAGCACCTTCAGTATAGTGCGCCATCATATTTGGATAGCCTCAAGAACATCAGAAGGTGAGAATGGGGACAGGTCGACTTTATATAGCCCTCTCGCCATACACTAGTCTTGGACCTAGGATAGTATGGACTGACATAAGGTTTGCCAAAATGCCTCACTAGTCATTATATTACTCGTCGATGACGAGTCACGATTCAAGAGCCCTGAACTATTCCTAGTTCAAGGCTTGCCAAGAGTTTACTAAGAATGAACACGCCTCAAATTACTAGTGGCATTCCGGTCTATCTCTACAACCTTGTCTATAGTTTAGCAGACCCCTCATGAACCTGCACCCAAAGCTTAATAGTCTCAACCAATCCCTGCACTTCCGGAACAGTGTTTCCGGCATGCACACAGATTCTCACCCTCTCACTGCCCTTTGGCACCGTCGGCGCCACGATAGGCCGTACCGTGAATCCTCGTTCCTGACAGAACTGAGCTAGACTGCGTGGTTGTGAGGTGAAAACAGGTATGATTGGCGACCTCGGTGCTGCCTCCGCGCGAATTGATTGGCTTAGGGAGCATGCTTCCGCAAGTAGCTTGTGCGTATAGCTCACCAGACTCCAGAGATGCTTCAACCTCTCGTCAGCTCTCCCACTCTGGAGATACTGATATGAAATGCCAATGCTTGCGAGACAAGAGAATGGCATTGCTGTCGTGTAGATGAGAGTTCGGGCGTAATTTATGAGATACTCTCGTGTCGTGGGTGAGCACAAAACAATAGCTGCATGGTTAGCTTCGTTGGTGAGCGGTTTAGCTTTACTTACCTCCAAAAGAACTCATTGCTTTGCCAAACGTATGCAATCGTGCGAATATTTCCTTCTCCAAACCCAATTCGCATACAAGACCACGACCTTGGTGACCAAAAATGCCTGTTGAGTGCGCCTCGTCGATGATGATGTAGCCATTGGTTGGAAGCCTCCTTTTGACGCATTCGACAATGTCTTTGAGAGGAGCAACGTCGCCATCCATGCTGTAAACACCCTCAACAAAGATAAACACCGATTTTCCACCCCCAATTCCACTCAAAACATCATCGAGGCCTCCCTCCCCATACACACAATTATGCTTAAACGACACCCTCCCTCCCGCGCGACTCAACCTCATCCCGTCATGAGCACTCGCATGAATAAGCTCATCATACACAACAACATCCCCCGGCTGCGGTAAACAGCTCACGAGCCCAACATTCGCATCAAACCCGGAATTGAACAACAATCCAGCATCTGCATTGTGAAATGCCGCAATGTCTCTCTCCAGATTCTCGGCGAGGGTTGAATTGCCGTCCAACAGTCGTGAACCTCCAGATCCTAACAGTGGAGGCGGCGCTGCATGGTTCTCAAGCAGGGAGTGATACGCGCTTCGAATTTCCGGTACCGAGGACAGTGAGAGGTATGCATTTGAAGAAAAGTCGACATTGTCAGCTGGAAACGTCGTCAATCGTCGTAATTGCGACCGTTTCTCACGATCTAATAATCGCTCTTTCAACTGCTCCTCCAATTTCGACATTATTATGTACAAAGTTTAAAAACTCACTCACAGGCCAATTCACTCAGTAAAGCAAGCGGAATTTGTTGGGTTTAGTACATGTTGAGCCCCCCCGCCCTGCCGGAGCTCTTTGCCGTGCCGATCTAGACTAGACCCTGTTATAAACCGCGGCATTCCACCTCAACCCTTTCGTCCATCCCACCCATCGAAAAAATGGCGCCTGTGCCTGCTCTTCTCTGGCGATCGCTGCGAGCGCATCAGGTCTACGGTGCGAATACTGATGTGGGCAAGACGATTTTCAGCACGATTTTGTGTAATGCTGCGAGTAAGCGGGGTGAGAGGACGTGGTTTCTTAAGCCGGTTTCTACGGGGGCTGCGGATGAGGCTGATGGATGGTGTAAGTTTAAGGGATGTTGAGGGGACTGAGCTAATTGGAGTAGAAGTTGGGTGTTTTTGGGAGAAATTGTCTAACGAGGTAGTCATATTCAACGATATGCTCCGTCGACGAACCATGAGACGCTGTTCCAATACGACATTCCCTGCAGTCCTCATACAGCCGCGAAGGCATCTGGCAAGGTATGGAGTCAATTGGTTGACGAATGAAGCTTACAGAGTAGCCAATTCCATCCGATCAAGATGTTCTCACTAAAATCTATGAGACCACGTCGCGATACGCATCTGAAGGACCGGGATGGCTGTTTCTAGAGACTGCTGGCGGCGTTCATTCGCCTGGCCCATCTGGGACACCCCAGGCTGATCTCTATGCTCCGTTGCGTGCGCCAGTTATTCTCGTCGGTGACTCAAAGTTAGGCGGCATCTCACAGACCATTTCTGCTTACGAGTCTCTACGAATGCGCGGCCATGACATTGAGTCGATTCTGTTGTTCCAAGATATGAAGTACGAAAACTACCAATACCTTCGAGACTACTTTGGAAAGCTGGGCGGAATCTCTGTCGATGCAGTCCCCGAGCCACCTACTCGACTCGATAATGAACAAGAAGACATTGAGCAGATGAAAGAGTACTACGCCTCCCACAACGTCGACCACGTCCTCGGAGCTCTCGACAAACGAGGCAAAGACCGCATCGCCCGTCTCGAATCAATGACTTCCAAAGCAAGCAAATCAATCTGGTACCCGTTCACCCAACAAAAGCTCGTCACCGCCGACACAATCTCCGCCATCGACTCAGCCCACGGCGACTATTTCCAAGTCCTCAACCCCTCCAGTACTAATCTCCTGCAACCCGCTTTTGACGGCTCAGCATCATGGTGGTCCCAAGGTCTCGGCCACGCCAATTCGCGCCTCACCCTCGCAGCAGCCTACGCAGCCGGGCGGTACGGCCATGTAATGTTTGCCGAGGCAATCCACGAGCCTGCATTAGCGCTGGCGGAGATGCTCCTCAAGGGCGCAGACAATCCGCGATTTTCACGTGTTTTCTACTCTGATAATGGGAGCACGGGATGTGAAGTAGCTGTCAAGATGGCGCTGAGGGCGGCGAGGTTGAGGTATGGCTGGGGACCGAATGAGAATGTTCATATCCTTGGACTCAAGGGGAGTTATCATGGGGATACGATTGGCGCGATGGATTGTGCGGAGCCGTGTGTTTATAATGAGAAGATTGAGTGGTATGAAGGTAAGGGGTATTGGTTTGACTATCCTACGATTCAGTGCGTCAAAGGGAAGTGGGTTGTTCAGGTTCCTGAGGGTCTGAGGGAAGAACTGGGACAGAATTCGGATCTCAGATCGATCTCGGAGGTTTTTGATCTCGAATCTCGGCTCAATACCGAGCAGTACCGAAAGTATGAACGGTACATTGAGGGCGTTCTCTCGAAACTCCAAGCTTCTGGACGCAAGTTTGGCGCTCTCATGATGGAGCCGATAATTCTCGGCGCAGGAGGCATGATCTTTGTGTGAGTCTTTTCCCTCTCAATCCCTCTTCATTCGGTGCTAACAATTCAGTGATCCCCTCTTCCAAAGAGCCCTAGTGGATGTTGTCCGTCGATCCCCTCACCTCTTCGGCAATGGCTCTAGCCCCAACGACCCACTCTCATGGTCTGGACTCCCCGTAATTTTCGACGAAGTTTTTACCGGGCTATACCGCCTTGGTCGGTTCACGGCGGCGTCATTCCTCGGCACCGACGCCGACATCTCAGTCAACGCTAAACTACTTACGGGAGGTCTTGTACCGCTCTGCACGACCATGGCATCCGAGAGTATTTTCGATGCGTTTGTTAGTGATGACAAGAGCGATGCTCTACTGCATGGACATTCTTATACGGCGCATGCTGTTGGATGCCAAGTTGCTGTTGAGTCGGTGAGAGAGATGCAGGATATGGAGAAGAGGGGAGAATGGGCATGGGCGGAGAGGGATTGGGAGGAGGATACGCAGGCTTGGTCTGTTTGGTCGAGAGATTTTGTTAACAATGTCTCGCATAATCAGCAGGTTTTGGGTGTCTGGGCCCTTGGAAGTGTTTTGGCGATTAGTTTGAGGGATGAGGATGGTGTTGGGTACAAGAGTTTGGCAGCCAAGAAGCTTCAGACTCATTTGAGAGAGGGAACTGGGACGTGGAACGCTCATAGTCGCGTTTTGGGTAACGTTTTCTATGTCATGGCGAGTCAAAAGACGAGTCGACAGAGTCTTCAAGAGCTACAGGGTTTGTTATTGAGGGCTTTGAGTAAATAGTCACGCCATAACATGAACTCTCTTGCTTGGAAGCTTCTCCTGTTAACAGCAGCATCCGTGTCTGTTATCCCGATAACCCTTATGTTCAATTCCTTCTTTACCCGAGTCATGGCATCTTCCGTCGGCGCAATTCATGACGTTATGCAATTTCTGGGGTGATCGACACTCCCCTGCAGGGTTGACGTGTCGGAGGGGTCCACGTCAATCGTCACGAAATCTCAGTTTTACTCCAACACATCAAAGATTCATCAGAAAAAACTATCAAAATGAGTTCAAAGAAATTGTACGAAAAGACTCGCGAGCAGTCAATCTCTGACTTTGAAGCGCAAACCAAAGATCTCCAAAAAGAACATCCCGATATCGACTTTAAAACAGTCGTCATCGAACCAACCATGAATCTCATGTTTGACATCAAGGTATGTTTGCCGATCATGTATAGGGCGTACTGACATTTCTAGGAAAACCTCACCGAAGAAGAACGAAAGAAACACGAGGAGTACATCACCCGAATGCTTCAGAATACCGGCAATCTGTCCAAGGCAGAGAAATACCTTTGGCAGGCCAGAGACTACCTGAGGCCCTACCCTGACGTCCTCAAACAATTTGACGACATCTACATCAACCAAAGACCAATCCACGTCATGTTGACTCAGCTCCACGAAACTTTCCACCAAGCAAATAGACATCCATAGACATATCCAGAATCATTTCATTAGCCTCAGATGCTAGCCAGTTCCCCGCTCACATGACGCCCCATCAATAGGGCGTGATGACAAGGTTTCCCTTTCATCAGCCAATCAGAAATCGCCAGACAATGCCGCCACTTGATAACCTTTACTGAAGGGATCAGACCTCTCTTCTTCACCTTTACAGTGACGTGCATGCATTGACCCCTACACTCACTACTCGCCATGAATTTCAACAACCCCAATCTCTTCACAGACGTCGATCTATTGGACGGCTTCATCAGCGATGATTTAACCCCCTACATGTCCGACTCTGCCCCTCCACCAGACCTATCAAACACAATCCCCAATCCTGCTCCAACCCATCCCGCGCCGCAAATTCCCTTCACGCCCCTGTCGCTGCATGGCTACACGCAACCAGCGCCGCCTGCAAAGGTCGGCGGGAGATTCACGAGGGAGTCGGTGCGCATACTGAAGAATTGGCTCGCGACGCATCAGAACCATCCATATCCGCGCGAACCTGAGCGACGCATGCTGCAGGAGGAGACGGGGCTTACAAAGACGCAGATATCTAACTGGTTGGCCAATGCGAGACGTAGAGGAAAGATTCCGTCGAGTGCTTCGTCGCCGAGACATGGGGATACGCCTGCTATGGATATACCGCCTAGACCTGGGACGCCGGCTGTGAGGAATACGTCTGATATGGATCCGCTGCAGCGATGGGTTGATTCGCCGCCTGAAGATGAACCTGCTGCTGTTACGGCGATTGCGAGAGCTGTAGCATCTGTGCGACCGCAATCAGGTGAGTTTGGTGTGGCGTGAGTGAGTGAAGCTGACATTGTAGGTTCCTCGAGTCCATATACGAGACTATCGCGAACGCCATCAGTTAGAAGTGTCGGTACATCGAGATCCAGCTCAATCAGCTCAGTTAATTCACACACAAGTCGCTCATCACTCGGCCTCAATGAGCTCTTTAGTCGGGGAAGTTCTCGTCGCAGAAGACGTGCATACAAAGAAGAACGACGATCACTGGCAGCTCCGAGAAAAGCATTCCAATGCACATTCTGTACCGAGACATTCCGAGCAAAACACGATTGGTCACGACACGAGAATTCGCTGCATCTGCCGCTTGAGCGATGGGTCTGCAGTCCAGAAGGACCCCGTGGCCAAAAAGCCGATAGCCCCGAAGTACGATGTGTTTTCTGCGGTCACGTCGATCCTGATGATGCACATATCGAAACGCACAATTATTCAGCTTGCAAGAATCGACCTGTTCAGGAACGGACGTTTAATCGGAAAGATCATCTCAATCAGCATCTGAAACTGGTCCATAATGCCAAATTCGCCGAGTGGCCTATGCGCCAGTGGAAAGCTCCTCCGCCTGCTATTCACTCCCGATGCGGTTTCTGTAATCTTGTGATGGAAACGTGGATCGATCGTGTGCATCATCTAGCGGATCATTTCAAGACGGGCAAGACTATGGCTGACTGGAAGGGCGATTGGGGGTTCGAACCGCATATTCTCGAGCTTGTTGAAAACTCGATTCCCCCTTGTGAGTTTATCGTCAACGTGTTGGTGGTGGTACTGACTCTCTAGACTTTATCGAAACTGAACGAAATAGTCCTTTTCCATTCGAAGGGAGCCGTGCACTCGTTGAAACGCCCCGAACAGCTTATGAGTTGCTCAAATTGGAGCTTGCGTATTTCATGCAGAATCACTTTTACAAACATGCGAGAATGCCGACCGGGGACGAAATGCAGCTCGAAGCGTGTAGAATTCTTTTTGCGTCGGAACCGCTGTCTCACGTCGACCTCGTCTGTCCATCATGGCTTCGAGACTTGGTCTTTTCGAACGTTGCAATCTCACAGCAAGCTCAATTCGGACCGATGCGATCGAACGCCGAGAGTCGACTTTCTTCGCTAGAAATCAGTGGAAAGAACAATATTTTCGAAGGATGTCCTTTTGAGACGCAGCTGCAAGAGTTTGTGCAAGCAAAGCAGCTCTTGGGATTGAGTATCAGGGATGATGAATTGCGAGAAGAATGCTGCAGAATTGTTGGTCGACTAGAGGAAGTGTCAGCAACACCATCCGATTTTATCGCGAATTGGCTTATCAAGATCATTCACTTACCCGGCGACTGGCTTCTCCCATTCCGACAACGCACAGGAATTGAGTTAATTGGATTATCGGAGGGAATGAACTTGAACGCGATGATCCAAGACTATACGCGTCTGGAACAGGAACTCGGGGCTTATCTCGATTTGCAACGCGTCATTGGCATTGAACCTCCCGACGACGACCTCCGCCGACAAGCGCGCGTTATAGTCCACGGCTCAGACTCAAATCTGAATCATACAGCAGCAGATGACGATTATTGGCTCGCCGCATTCCGACAGCGACATTCTACGACAACAGAAAATCCCGAAGCTTGGAACACGCCACTTCGCCCAGATCCTCATCTCCTCGCCGCTCGAGGACTCGTTCTAAAAACAAGTACAGCTTTTCTAAATGATCATAATTACTGGCGATGGTTCACACAGGAATTGAGACGTTGGGTATCTGCGATAATGTCCCCCCATAATCCAGCGAGTCGCGTTCCGTCAGACGAAGAGATCCAGCATTACGCGCGATGGATCAGTTACAACGAGTACGTCACCCAACTAACCTGAAACTGTTTAAATCTCTAACAATTTAGTGACGACCCATTCAATCAGACCATCGCAGAGAATAAAGATTGGCTCGAGGCGTTCAAACGAGACGTCGGTATCACAGAGGCGCTTAATAATGGCCAGATATAACGATCAACATGAATGTCACGCTTATTAAACTCTAACGCGAACTCCAACGGGGAAATAATAACTCTTAACTTAACAAGTTTAAAGAATTTAACCTTTTACTCTTATCTGCCGCCAAGTGAAACTCCCGACGTTTGTAATTCATCCGAAACTCGGGTCAGACTTTGCCGAGACTTTTAACGTGGATAAGCTTTAAGATTCGGCCAATTGTAAATGTCCGTGAAATAGGAGGATCTACAATGAATCCTAGAGTAAAATAGGCAATTCAAGTAGATGTGATGATGAGCTTGCTGATTATCGCGGTCAATCAGCTAGCGGTAGCCTTCTTATACAGGCAATTCAGCACTTAGCCCCAGCATCAGCCGCCGGCTTATAGGGCTGATCTCAACAAGCACGCATTTTGAATAGCCGAAACGGGATAATGCCAACTGGTTTCAAGGCACGGCTTGTGGGGGTAGGACCACGCTACACGTCACCCAAGATCGTCAGCTTGCCCCGAGAGCCCCGACAGTTTGGGGGCTAACTCGCGATTGGCCAGAGGCAACATGGGAAGCCTGTAAGCCAAGATGTACAGTCTTGGCGAGCACGTTTATATAACGAGTTTCCCGCTCGCTGGTGAGATTAATGGACAGCAGTTATTACAATGTCGTTTTCTACCCTGGTGGTGGGTATTTTCTACCTTGCGGGTGTTTCTGCCGCTTCTGTTTCGAGGCAGATACAGCTTGGTGATCATGAGTACTTTGTTCCTCCGACTGCAGCGTGGACATTGGATTCGTGGGACGCTGAGGTTGATGCTGACGAGTTTACGCCGTTGACGGTGGTCAAGTTGAACGGGACGGCAAAGGCTGAGCGTGTTGCCGCTGCGCTGGGGGAGTATGAGAAGGATGATGTATGGACCAAGGAGTTTACCCAGGGTATGTTATGCGATGAGCCTACTTGACGTATCTGACGGCCGCAGCTTTGTACATCAAGTCCGATAAAGAAGTTGCCTTCAACTCCTCCAAGTACAACGTTTCAGCGGTATACACAGGCCAAAAGTCGGTCCCTGCTGGCCCATACTTTGTGCATCGCTACACGGGCAATGTCTTCCAAGCATATCGTCTCTATGTCGACACAAACCAAGCCTTCATCCAAGTAAGCTCCCCGCTTATGCACTCAACATCGCTGACAGTAGTAGTCCACCTACCAAGACCCCTCCGGAACCCACCATCCTCTTCGCGCCGGCGCCCTCTCCGCTGGAGGTCTCACGATAGCCGTCCCATCGCGTCTGTACTACACCCCCACGAAAGATAAACCTCTCGCCGGTCTTCGTCTCGGTGTCAAAGATCTATACGACCTCAAAGGAGTCAAGACAAGTGGAGGAAACAGAGCTCTCTATGAAATGAGCGATGTCAAGACCAAGACTGCCGTATGCGTACAGAAACTCATCGATGCCGGCGCTGTAGTCGTTGGAAAGAACAAAATGTCCGAGTTTGCTTTTGCTGGCGGATACGTCACCGAGCATATCGACTACCTTCTCCCCTTCAATCCTCGAGGTGACAGTTATAACTCGCCTGGCGATAGCTCCGGTGGGTCTGCTGCAGCTGTCGCTTCGTATGACTGGCTTGATGCTAGCATGGGAAGTGATACAGGCGGTAGTATCCGTGGTCCTGCACTCCAGAATGCTGTTCACGGGAACCGTCCTACACAGGACGCTGTCAACCTGACAGGAGCTCTTCCTCTTTCATCCGCCATGGACACCTCGGGTATCATTGCTAGGGACCCTGCCATTCTATCCAAGTTCACCCGATCTCTTTACGCTGGCACGATTAGAGAGTATTCTGGGTTGCCGTCTGAAGTCCTCCTTGACAGCGGTAGTGAAAGGTTTCTCCTCAACCTTGAAAGAGACTCCCCGAAGGCGGCGACAGCGGTAGGGGAGTTCTTAAACAGTCTCACAAGTCTACTGTCTACCGATGGCAGTGTCTTCTCGATTGACTCAGCCTGGAAAAGCTCTACACCAAAGGCATTCAGCGATGTGGACCTCTCCAATATGGTGGGCAGTGTCTACTTGAACTTGACTACCTATGAACAGTGGAACGAGTTTGGTCAAGAGTATGTTGAAGAGTACAAGAGTCTTCACGATGGTGCATTCCCTCATATGGTGCCTGAGATTCGCGAAGGGTGGATGAACGCCAATGAGACAATGACTAAGTTGACTCATGAAGATGACTTGGCGTCCAAGAAAGGAGTCGAGGACTGGGTCGCCAGCGAGTTCTTGACTGCTGATAACAAGAGCTGCTCTAATGCTATCTACGTCTATCTCTCAGCCAGCTATCCTTCATACAAGCCTGATGTTTCCCAAGAGTATGTCACCCCTGTCGATTCGTTTCACCGCTAACAGATCAGTGGCTCCAACCCGTATATCCGGGAGCTTCTACAAGCCAGTTCTAAACAGCAATCCCTCATCACCCAGCTCAACACCACTGTCAACTGCAACTCCACTCTTGGATCAGAAGAAGCTTGCGAGGAATCCTTAGAGGCAGAGGCAAACTCCAACAACTCAGGCTCTCAGACTGTATATGCCGGAAGACTAGCCTCTGTCGCAGGACTCCCAGACTACGCAGTCTCACTCGGTATGTTCGACCTCGGGCAATTCTCCAATTCGACACTCCAAAAGGAGCTTGTTCCCGTAGGAGTCAACATAATGGCGGCAAAAGGCTGTGACTTTGTAATTCTCAACATCATCGAGGCACTCCACAAAGAGGGTGTTATCAGGACAGCCAAGACTGGTAAAACATCATAAGTAGTAATGAGATAGTTAATAATTATTGTCCCTAATAGATCCCCGCACTTTGGGACCAGCGGAGAGCATCATCCGGGCGGGGAAGCTGAGTCGTGGTGAATTACCATAGTTGGTTTAGTTTACTGTCATCACGTCAGGTCTGATACGCTGAAGGCAGGTCGGGGAAGTAATCCGGAATTGGAAAGTTTCTAGGCACGGTATCATCGCCACGATTATTTAAGTTCAACGTTGTTCTGGCCTTGTTTCATCAATCAATCTTGTCTTTACTACCTGAATCAATGGGTCTCCGTCAAGAAATTCTTCTCGTTGCCTTTGCGGCACTGGGATTATGTCTCTTTGCTGTGTATGAATGGATGCGCAAGGGAAAGACTGCTGGTATGTCTTCCGATGCTTGGAGAGTTTATCTAACAAGATAGTCAAAACGGACATCGAATGGAAGACTCCTTCGCCAAAGCCACTGATTGACTTCGATCTGGATGCTAAGAAGCCTGAGCTATACCGACCCTGTCGCCATGGACCCAATCACGTCACCATGGGCATTCGAAAGATGGACTGGAACAATTGGATTGAGATGGACTCCAACTTTCTCTGGTATCATGACCTAAAGGTTTCTGAGCTCGAGAAAGACATTGATGCGCATGTTCAATATCTTGACGACGCTGTCACTCGGGATGCCTGTTTTGAGGTTCTGGAGGAGCTGACTGCATACTTGACTGTTCGGTATCCCAAGATCTTTCAGCTCAGCAATGGTATTCTTCGCAATACTTTGACCAAGGAGGAATTCACCTACCCAGCCAGTATGCATGCCCCTCATAGACAAGACCTTGCTGACCATCAGATACGCCTAAGGAAGCGATGGCAACAGCTACCAAACTCGTCCAGGACGATCTTATCATCATGGTTGAAGAAGACGGTAAGTTGCCTTAGTCTTTCTCACACTCGGCTGACATCTTAGATGGTCAATACCACCTCGATGCTGGAGCTGTTTGTCTCCCTGGTTTCTGGCGATTGAGCGAAAAGTTCAGAATGTCTCTAGACACTCTACACATTGAAGCCAAGGTTCCTCACTACCAGTCGAAGCTGCAAAAGTCTATGAACCGCTTTTTCAAGACGATGCAGCCAGATAAAGCAGTGATCCGTAACAACGTGAGTCTGTTCCCTGTCTTTTAGTGCATTGCTGATGTTGTAGTTCTTCATTCAACTCGACGATGGTCTCCACTGGTCCCACCGCATGGGTGATCAAGACAGCAACGAAGTAGCTTGTAAGTCAACCACTCTCTCTTCTCAGTGAACTCGTCTAACAATCCAGCCTGGGAAACGGCAAATGACAAGGGTCTTACCATCAACGACCTCTACTTCCGCTCTGAGAGACAGTCCCTCCGACGACTTCCTCGATCTAAAGCTCTTCTCTTCACGGTGCGCACATACTTTGAGCAAGTCACCAAAATCGCACAAGAGCCCCATGTACCAGGGCGTCTCGCTGAGGCGATTGAGAACTGGGATGAGGCAGCTTCAAAGTACAAGGGCAAACATCACTGGGCGGATATTCTCTTGCCGTATTTGCACGAACAAGACAATTTGCAGAAGAAATCAGGAGTATTGGAGAAAGTTCCAGAGGGAAGCTTCCCATACTAGAAAAGTAGGCAGAAACATAAATGCTCTGATCACTTGTTATGTCCCACTCACTCTGGCCAATGGGGATCTACGGACTAATATTATTCCTGCGGGCATGTCAGCCTGCTTACGCGGTGGCATCTGAGGCGGTAAGACCTCACCAACTCCATTGCAATCCAGAGATACAAGCCGAGATAAGTCGCGTCATGTCGCTCACTGAGTTCCATTACTTCTCATCACTCCCCTTGGAGCTCCGCCAAGAGATCTACAGCTTAGCCACGCCACCCCGATTTGTCGATGTCCAACGATTTACTGAGCAAGATTACGATGAATTTGCTGAGCGTATACGCACAACACCAAACGCCATTCGCCTGGATGAGTCTCTGACACACTTCTCCTTCAATTGGCGATCTCAGATTCCGTCTCGGACCAAGCAGCGAACACTTGAGCGCTATGGCTTTTCGAGCACCAAGTCCCCGTATCAGCCCTGGAACGTTTCCAAGCTCGCACCTCAAATCAGTCTTGACTGGCTAAGTGAGAACCCTGGTTATGCTTGGGAACTTTGTAGGGAAGGCGAAATGTTTAGCAACGCTCCAATTCCTGCACTCTTGCATACGTGCCATGAATCTCGAGACCACTTGATCAAGAGAGGCTATCAGCTTGCCTTTCGCACACGGTCTCATGGTCCTCGAACATGGTTCAATTTTGAGACGGATGTCCTATCCATCTCCCAAGGAGACGATTGGGGTACGAAGCATCGAATACTTAGTGGCTGTGCGTGGGATATCGGCCAATTCCATCCCATCGACATGCAAAAAGTCAAAAGAATCGCCTTGGACAACTCTACAGGCTCGCTTTATCTCTCACATCCCAGTTTTTCCGAGGGCAATTACAAGTTCTCTGATCTTTCATCTGTAGTACGACTCTTCCAGCATCTCAAGGAGCTACTCCTGGTAGAATGGACAGACTTCTACATGGACGAAATCCGCCCATGGAATACCTCAACCGCCAAGGGGCAGAAACGACACAGCTACGACACAGAATATCTTTGGAGATATCAACCCGTCAGTGAGGTTGATGCATCTCTGCAAATGTTTCCGCCTGAGGGCTATTCAAATACCTTGGTAGTCGCATGCATCGGGCCGTACGGAGAACTTCTCAAGCATCACAAGACGCTACAAAGAAATGAGTACTTCGAGATAGTTCAGAACTCTCTACAAGATAAGCTTATTAAGAACCGGAACTCTGCGGTTTCAAGACACAAGCCGGATGTGGACTTATGGTGGGAGATACCGAAAGTCACCGCCGTGCATCTCATGTCAAACTGGGGACACGAACATCTTGGCCGGGCTCGGGAGGAGGCCCTGAGTCGGGCTTATGAGCTTCGACAGAAGTGGCTGGCTGAGGAGAAACGACGCTATGACCCCTTAACACATGGACAAGTAGACGACTTTGAGGCGGATGAAGAGGCACTCAACCTCGTTTTAGAGGCAGAGGATCCCTTTGAGGCGCAACGGACATGGTGGATTCGGCAATGGATAATCCCTTTTATTAATTAGTGAGAAATTGACAAGTGTTCGGTAAAAGGTAATGCATTCCCTGGGGTAATATCTGTGCTTATTGTCCATAGAGATGAAGAAATCTTGGTCTAATCAAGCCCCAGGGAGTAAAATAGTATTGCGACCCGGGGACAAGATCGGAGGAGCGTTATGGAAATGAAGCCTATATAGCTAAAACGCCAGAGATTATACGTAGGTTTTGATATCAGTCTTTTTCCCTGTTGCTACTTCTCTCTCACGTTGGCGATTATTAACTAGAAGGGTAAGGCTATTAATGTATAGCTTTCATCCAGCCTTTTCGGACTTCTCATTCGGTGTGATGGCTGTACTGCTGTCACCCTCATTCGCCTCGAGTGCCAACTGGTCATACTTCTTGGCCAGAATCTCAACCGCCCCCAAGTTCCACTCCTCTTCCAGCGTCACAACCGTCACTGGAAACGTCGATCTAACGTAGTAAGGGACCAGCGCTTGGTCGTCCTTCCACGTCGTGCTTCCCCTCAGCGCGGTCATGTCTGCATTCGTCATGCGGTCCCGCATCAGCCGGCATATGGCGGACGAGACGTATACGTGCTGGCCTTGGTCGTAGAGGCCTTTGACAGCAAGGAGAAGCGTTGCACGGAGAGTTTCAAGAGCTTTCACATCATCAGGGGATATTGAGTTCCTATTCATGTTCTCGATGGTCGAATATGCTAGGATGGAGAGGAAATAGGTTAGATATGTGTCACCGTGCTCGAAGCTGTGGCGTAGGTGGTAGAGACGGAGTACAGTTTCGAGGCATCGTAACGCGTATTGAACCGTTTTGGAAGGTTGAGCGTTATTGTTAACTGCTTCACCTGTTGGTGTGCGTGGTGGCTCTATCTCTTGCGCCATTTCGGCGACTTTAAAGAGCAGAACGCAGTACTCCATGCTGCCTATATGTCAACATCGAGGCCCGCGTAATGCAGTCTTGTTACTGTTCTGAGACTTACTGCATTATGAGCTGGGACGGTAGCACTGCCCTGTGCGACTTGATTTGTTCTGGTAGCCGAATGTACCATTCATCAAGTACCTTTTGTAAACGTTGAACCTCGCTTGCCGGCAAGGTACGGGCATCCTTTTGCCCTGTAAACCTAATACAGGTAATGGCATTTGAAATAACGCGTAGTTCCGTTTGAGCTCGATAGACGTATGCAAAGTGAATTGGTACCAGCGTCAAACTGGGCGGGTACTTTAACCACAGTTCGCCATACCACAAAGGCTCCTCGTCTGGGTCTGGCATAGGCGTCGCTGGAGGTCCTCTGATGAGGGGGGCTTTCAAGTTGTGGAAGGCCTGCAACCTGTAGTCTGTTTATCAGCCTGTCCTAGGTTGTCAAGAACATAGAGCAAGACCCACGATTGCCAGCGATACAGGGCCCAAGCAGTAAATACACGGGCAGTCCTCGTTCTCCCTTCCGTTTGCTCCGGTGCAAAGAGCTTCAGGTCCTGTGCTATTTGAACTGCCTGAAGCAGATAAGATATGCCGACCTGATCCATCCCGTTCATGGTATAGATGGTGTGCAATACCATTGCAGCATGTAGAGTAGTGAGTTTACACTTACTGGTCTCTTGTTCCAAGAGCCGTTTTGCCTCTGTGAGAAACGCATAGCCCAGAGTCTCTGATCTCCAGGTAAGGTGGGTGGCTTTACGACAACTATGCTAAGAAAGTGTTAGCAGATCTATACGTTATTGGGTTCTTGTGACCTACGCAAGCTTCAGCCAGGACAGCATTGACAAGTAATGGAGAACAAAATCGAGAATCACTGTCTCGCATGGCTTGGAGAAAGATGTCTTTCTGAAAACAAGTATAATTCGCATAGTCATGGAGAAAGTATGATCGCAAGAGTGTGCGCAGCAACTCATCGTCTGCTTCAACTGATGTCCACTTGGAAACTTGGATATCCGGTATGTAGGGGTCCATTAGTCCTGCTATCTTACAGGGCGTCATGTTTATGGTCTCAAACCCGTTTACCCAAGCCTCTGTTTGCTCTGGTGATAGCGGCAGAACGTGAGACGTGACTTCGAATATTGTGGAGCCGAGATACGGATTGTCTGGTGATAGTAGAGCAGCAGGCATGGAAGTGGAACATGGGAACTCATAATGAAGTCGTGTCTCTGGTGCCCATGCTGGCTGCAGTGGAAGGTCGCCGTCTTGCACCTGGCGCATGGTTGTGGCAACATCGGCGCCCTCGCGAAGCCTGCGGAAGACACCATGGGCTTCTCGATCCGGTAGACTCGTCAGAAGAAAGTAGAGTTGCTCATAAAGACTGGACCTTTCTTGTACCTCATCATACTTCCGCTTCAGGTCCCATCTCGTAGCCTGGTAATTGCATTGGATATTCCTGTTGATGCAACTATTGCATTTTGGACGTTGGCCACTGCACTGGGTGAGAATAAATGGCTAGTTAGCAGGTTCGAACTTCTCAGCTCTCTAGAAAGGAGAAAATGTGAGATTTTATATGTACTTTAGCCTTTCGTTTCCGACATGACTCGCAGGCGATCTTTGTCGGGTTGGCTCGAGGAGGGAGATAGGATGGTAGAGGTAACCCGTGCCCAGAGCCAGAACCGGTGTTCTCACAAGTCGAAACTGGAGCTGGTACAAGTCTACGAAATCCAGTGATACTCGAAGGCTCTCTGTTGTTGTCGAGAGATCGGAGGGGAGAGGGGCAGGACATGTGAGAGTGCGTAACACGGTTGAGGAGAATGGACTAGGTAAGTATGGTGCAATTCTATGGAAGTGAAACAACTTAGTAACAGTAAAGAGATCAAGATAGTAGGGGGATAGATGGGGATTTGCTCTCTCTGTGTATGTAATCAGTAAATAATGCTTCGCTCCAGCAATACCAAGAGCTTCTTAATGTATGGAGCGGGGCGGGGTTTTTGCTATAAAGGGGTAAGTTTACTGAAGTAGTGACGTCATACGCAGTCATAGGTAGTGTTTGTCGAATAGCAGGAAGAGAGCTTAATAATCGAGCTGAGGGGCTGCGCCAAGATCATGGTTAAGAATACTTACGAGCTTTTGAATAGATTGTATTAAAAGTTAGCCAGCTGCGAAACAACCCAGGGCATCAGTAGAAAACATCTAATAAACTAAAGACCATAGACACAAGGTCCGTCAGCAGACAGCTAACAAGACCCCTTATCCTTAGGAAATTCACTTTAATTAGTAAATCTCATACAGCTTATTCTTAATATATTTTCTTTATATAAAAGTCATTAACTCCAGTAATCTACTTAGCTTCTCTCTTGATTTATATATAATATAGCGAGGTTGGTCAATAGGGTATTATAAGGAGTAACAGTAACAGAGTATCCTATCCAGTAGGTTATTTTTAGTAAGGAATAGATTATCTACATTAACAAGGATACTATTTTCCTTTCTAGGTCTAGTTAGTTATATATCACTTTTAGAACAAGGAGATATTCCGATCCTTAGCTCTATGAATTCAGACTTTATAAGTATTTACTGGTTTTATAAATAGGTAAGAAATACTAAGCCTTAATAGAGAACAGGTCTTAATACCTCTAACGTAGATCAGCAACAGGTAATAAATTAGCTTATATAGTATTTATAGATATTGAGAAATACTAGGCATTAAAAATATATCTATTTAGATATAAATAGAAGCGTTGTCGATAATAACTGGGTTTCTAACAACTACTCTGCGTTATATAAATCATCCTGCATTCAACATAGCGATCGATAGTCTCTCTCTCAAAGTAAAGCTAGCAATAGTTACTGGCTCGGGCCGAGAAAACAGAATTGGAGTTGCTATAGCTACAGCAATCCACTATGTAAGCGATTCTGTGACTGAGAGAGCCCACGTCATTGCCCAAAGTATACTGGCACATAGAGGAATAGCAGCAGTTGTTCAAACCTCTATCGAAACTCCCGAGGGTGCTCAATACCTGATTGACAAGACGTTGAGAGCATTCAACTCCGACCATATCCATATTCGTAGTACGTATAACCACTGGGACTCATAACAAAACGCTAAATCGTCATCTGAAGTCGATAATGCAGGAGTACCTATCTTTGGCGAGACAACGGCAGTAACGCCTACACAATTGACGGAAGTACTCGATGTCAACGTCAAGGGTCCAATCTTTGTTGGCCAAGCCGTTGTACCTGTCATTACACCCGGCGGCCGTATAGTGAACGTCAGTTCAATAGCATCCAAGCTTGGTGACAATTTCATCCCAGTATACGGTGCTTCCAAAGCTGCGCTCGACAGTCTCACTTGGTCATAGGCTAAGGAGGTAAGCCTTTACTCTGATATCAATGTGCTTTGTCTAACACAAAGATCAGTGGGGACGCAGCAAGAGTATCACAGTCAACGCAGTTGCCCCTGGCCCTGCCTTGACTGATGCAATTCCTCCAGCCATAGCCAATGATTTTCAACGGCCATCTATCGAGATGACACGGGCTGCTGATAGGGCTGGTACTGCGGGGGATATCGCAGACGCAGTGCTTTTGCTGGTTTCTGAGAAAGCGAGATTGATCACGGCACAGTACATCCCTGTTAGTGGTGGAGTGACCAACTGAGATGGTGCGAGTCACAATGCATCTTCAGTCAACACCCACAACGCCTTTATGCTGCTATATACTATGCCATCTGGATACTGAAAGTGATTACTGTAGCTGTAAAACACGAATGTTGTTAATCGTACCTCCAAACGCTCTTTGCGGGCAGACCAGGATCTGCTTTCAGCTTTAGTGCTGACAGCCAGAATCCTACAACAGGGGCTGTACTCACGGATCACCGTGAATACAGCGGCTCATTTAAAGCAAGGTCCTCGCCAACAATTACGCATGCATCTCACCTCTTCAACTCCATCCCAAACCTACAATGTCGACCTCCCGAGTCAGCAATCATCCTCCACCGGTAGAGTTAATGTTTCTCAACATCGCTCGACCAGAGGATATAAAAGACCGCAAGACTCAGAGAAGAATCAACAGTCATGATGAAGCCAATTGGCATTACTTAGAGATGCGCCCGCCCAGACAATAAGGGACAAACAACCGTGAAATTTATAAAATCTATAGCAGGTATATATAAAGACTCGTTAATGAGCTCTGAAACTTCAAGCTCCGGCATAAGGACTACAGAAACATCACCTTGTAGACTGGGGGATCAACATTCGCTGAATTTAGTCCTATCTCTTTGCCTCTACTAAAAGCCTGACAGGTGTCCCGTGTCTTTCTTATTAAGCAGTCTGCTTAACACCTCCTACTTATTCTGTTATAACTGAATACCTATATTTATACTTAAGAATAGTATATACAATATTAATATAAGAAATTAAACCTTTAAAATAAAATACTTTTTATACTTATTATATTTAATTTAAATAATTATATATAAGTGAAGTTATCTCTATTAAATAGATTAAGTTACTATAGGGTGGGGCGTCGAGACTTTTAGAGTATAATTTCATCTTTCAGGCCCTGTCACGTTTCTGGCAGGGAACAGGACCTTAGATAGAACCGCCTTATCGATAAGCTTCGCTCCATAGCGTGGATTGACATTGTCTGGTCAACTGGTCTAGTTAAGCTGCATATGGATCTGGCATTTATGGCTGTTTAGGCCCCCTGGAAATGCCCTGACGTAAGGAGTATTCTTCAAAAACGATACCCATTCGCGTCCAGGTAAGATGGCTTGGAAAGCCAACTGAATACCAGCTTTGGTTCATTTATCACATTACAATTGGGGCATCATGTCAATGACTGCTTCCAGGAGGCGTGCCAAATATGGTCCGAATACTGCCACTGGGTTTAAGATGATTCAACTTCTGAGGTTTACTTTATGCTTCTTCAGCCGGACTACAGCCTGCGCCCCCTCTCTGGTTACATTAGCAAATGGGATTTGCTTTCTGAGAAATTTCGTAGGAATTTACAAATACAGGTAGTCATCACTGTGGGTCGAGCCATAATTAAAGTGTCTCGTCTTAATTCCCTGGTATATCGTATGCTCCGCTTCAGCCTTGTGTCTTGCATGATCTAATCTATTAGCTGCATTGTGAAATGAGTCATGAGCTTGCATATGTACTCTTTTTCTTAGGCAACTCCACACAGGGCCAAGAACCCATCAAGCTACTGATGCATAGTCTGTTTTCTCAGCTGACACTGGCAACGTAGATGGCATATTGAAAAGGAACAGTTGTCAGAGGATCTGGCAGACTGAGGTTGCATCGTCTGCTATACCGATAGCCCCCAGGTTCGTCTTGCCTTAAGTAATTTATTCTTCCAAAGGCCAGACTGATAGGCCAAGGCATGCAGCTATCTCCCCAACAGTCATGAAAGCCAATCAGCATCACTCGGAGACGCGCCCGCCGAGAAAACAAGACAGAATATTATTTGGGGGCGGAATTGATGCGGCGATTACTTAATTCATACAACTCACCCTGGCAAGGAACCTTTGCTTAATTCAGCCGGCGAATCACAGATTGGATGCAACGTACAGATCAAATGCCAAGAAGTACGATTGACGTCACTTGGCATTGTGGTTTGTTATTCTCGACCTTGAATCTAAGACCATATTGATGTCATTCCTGGCCTTGAGGTTTAAGGACCTGGCCAGGCCCCCTAGATAATTAAATCTATTCTCCCCCTTATGCTTTCATTCTCCGTCTTCCCTCCATGTTGTTGGACGCTCTTGGGCACACTCCAGTGCGTTATTACATAAGTTCTCTCAGCGATCCCTTACGATGAACCTGAATACCTTGCTCTTATTGCTATCTCTATCCAGCTTGTCATTAGCCCTGAGGTGTGATAATGAAGACGGGGAGTGGGCGGATTACAAGTACAAGCCATGTGGCTCCAGTAACACGCCTTTCTCAACCTGCTGTCTTCCAGGTGATCGATGCTTGGAAAATGGCTTGTGCGAATGGACGGGACACTTCCGCTACCAGGGTGCTTGCTCGAGCGATGATATGAGTAAATGCCAATTCGTCTGTGATCGGAGTTAGTCAATGCCTCATTTTGCCGATCGATACTGACCAGGCGAATAGAGCCCAACGAGCTATTGGTGCAAGTCAACCAATGCGGGTCAGATAAATTCTGTTGTAACCACTCGAATTACACACGCGACGATTGTTGTGACACGAATACAGAGCGTATTTCAATAAAACCTCCCCCTTCCTCCACGTCGCATCCCTCTGCTTCCAAAGAGACGCCTGTGGCAGCTACAGCCGGTGGAGTAGTCGGAGGAGTTGCTGGTCTTGCTGTGGTATTGGGTTTGGGATGGTGGTTCATTCGCCGAAAGAGACGGACGCGACAGGAAAGGCATTCGACGGGTACAGATGAAGAAGATGAATCTCCTTCGAAACATGGTCAAGAACCCTCCCGTTCAATGGCAGAAGCAGATGCAGGTCCAGATAGTGTCTTGGTGGAGTCAGATGCTCATCCTGTAAAGCCAAAGGTTCTACACGAGCTGCAGGCTTAGATTTAACCTCCCGTTCTACCACTTTAGCTTTTGAGGCATCTTAGTTCTTTAGATAAACTTGATCGCTATATTTATTGTAATTCTGAGAGCATAGATAGGTTCATAGAAAAGAGGGTCTATGTCGAGAAAGGGGTAGCATTCTGTCTCAGTGTCTCTTCGTAAGGCCAACATCCATCGTGGGGCTGTTATCGTAACGCTGATAGAGCCTAACGTAGTGGCCACTAGTTGGGTTTTCATCCAGTAACGGTGTCAAGCTGGATAAGAGGATATTATCCAGTGGCGGCAAGGTCGGCAAATGGGGATAACGAATGCAAGCATCGAGGCGCTACGAATCGAAATGCACATGATGATTGATGGGGGAACTTCAGTCTCTGGCGTTGAATACTCTTCAGTGATCTACACGACCATGCTCATAGCAGAGTGAGCGAATGCAGGAGGTAGGAGTGTAATGAAAAATAAACACCCTCCCCAGAGATCTACATGGGCTAAGATTTAGATACTGTTTTAGGGCTCTTAGTTTAGCCTGTTGAAAACTGGGATGAAACTCAATTTTCGTTATAGCGTGACATGAGTTACGCTGTATGTGCGGGATGAGCTACGCAAGACAGGTTAGCGTTCCGTAGTACAAAAAGAAGAGCCCCCGCCCCAGACAAATGCTGCACCTCGCGAACCCCTCAACCACTGGCAGTTAAGCAGACAAGAACAGAAGGGCATTGCATATTGACAGCCAGTTAATTAGATTCCACATGAGCTCCGCATTATGGTGTTCCATGGTCGTCCCTCAAGGGATTGCGCTCCCTGCAGGAACAGGAAGACTCGGGTAAATAACCTCCCTGGCTTGAGTGGAAAGAATATCAGTATCTGACGACACAATACTAATAAACGTTACGCAGTGTGACTTGGTCCCTGCGGGCTGTGGCCAATGCCGTAGAGCCAAACTGACCTGTCACGGGTACCGTAGTCCAGATGAGTTGGTCTTTCGTGACGAGACTAGGAAGACGGCGCAAAAGGCAGCAGCACGCGAACGAGCCACTCGGCTACCAGCTGCACCTCAATGGAGTTCTGATACGTCGTCTCGGCAAGCATTCCTATCACTTTACGTTGGTACCTACTCACGTGGCTTCGACGCCCCCTTGCAATCCCTCCTGGCGGATTCTGGCCCCAACGGACACCTGCAAATCTGTGTTAATGCTGTGGGTCTGGCTTTCATGGCGTTCCAATTGAATCGTCAAGATTTGGTACCTCTTGCAAACAAGCAATACCTGAAAGCAATACATCGGCTTGGATTGGTGGTAGGAAGCTCGCTGCAAGCGAATAATGTTGTGGCCAACCAGTCACTCAGCAACGAAACCCTTCAATCTGTACTCTTGCTGGACCTTTATGAGAAAATGTCCAACCAATCTCAACAACTGTCAGGGTACCCAAGCCTTCGGCTAAGCCATATCCAAGGAGCGTTCTCGATCATTCAGTCTCGACCTAGAGACGAACTTTCGAACCCGACGATGCAGCAGCTTGCTGGTCGAACTGTTTTTGCCCTTACATATAGCTGCGGTGCTGCAGGGATTCCCATACCGGAAGCATTGGTAGAACTTTATCATCGTCTGGGTAGCCATGTGCTGGGCTCCTCATGGGCCTTGCTCAGACTCTACCTTCGTCTTAACAACTTTGATGCCGCCGTGAAAGCCGGTAAGGTAGACTCAAAGGAGTGTTTAGAGCGCTTGCAAGACTTCCGTGTTGAGATTTCTTCTGCTCAAAGCAAGATACCCCTTTCTTGGCAGCCACACCGGAGATATACAAGTGACGGCTTTGTCTTTAACGGCTACTACGACATCTATCCCCGGCACGATGCGCCTCAGCATTTCAACGCACACCGTATCCTGCGTCTTGCGGTATGCGCCGGCCTGCACAAGTTTCAACCCAGCACAGAAATTGCCGAGGAGATCACACAGGTGACCAGGGAAATATGCGCCAGTGTTCCTCATATCATCCTGCCGACAGCCAGGCCTCAAAATACATTTCCTCTCACGCCGATGCAGATACTTGAGTGCTCTGGTTCGTTGACAGCATTATACGCAGCTGCAAGATTCACACAAGATCCTGCAATGCGCGCTTGGGTTCTTCAGACATTGATGTGTATGGCCGATAATGGTGTAAAGAAGGCGCAAGCAGTTATTGATATTATAAAATATTCACCAGAAATGACTTCATGGGATGTATATAATATAGTAGGTACTTATTCTGTTTTAGGGTATCGCTTTACATAATAGATCTTATATAAGTAAGATAATAAATTTATTTTAAAGGAAGAATTCTTACGTAATTGAAGAGAATACTGAAAGATGGACAGAGACAGGTTCATGCGGTCTTCTCTTTATTCCAGAGTAGCGCGATTACAAGGCATAAAAACTGCCATGCCGATGCAGGCGCTAATGGCGGCCCTGGAGTTAGCTGCGTCCCTGAGATGTTCGGCGACTATTCTCACATCTACAACATCGCTGTGGCGAACATTGGCAGATAAATCTGTAGAGGAACTTTTGTCGACACAGTCGCTCGAAAGTCTGATGTCATCGGCGTGTGGACGCTTCTGCTGTCTGCTGGCGATATAGTTGATGGAGAAGTCGGCGTCTTGGCGTATTACACTTGGAACGATGGTAAAGCCGACCACGATTGTCCCAAACAACCCTCCACTAAAGTTTTCCACGCCAAGCCTACCTCAAAGACACCAGGCGCTAGTAGCGGCGAGATCGCCAGCATTTACGGGCGCACGTATCAGCAATCTCAGCCTGAACACCGCTCAGACTAATGTGGATGTTTTGTTTGAAGCTTGTTTAACGTAGCTCCCTCTTGTGAGATCTGCTGGTTAAGTCTCTTTCCTACTGATCGCATGATGCTGAGAAGAGAACAATCATGGAGGTGGTAAACTTTTATTATCGAAAGTTTATAAGCCGATGACTCCGGGAGAATGGATAGTGGCGGTTTGCGGCACCTTACCTACCAATCAAGAGCAGCCTTCTAATCCTCTTGTGGAAAGGGTTCCGTAGTCTTGTAGAATAGGAATAGCCTCTGAAAATCTGGCTACTAGCTTGTCTAGAGGGTGAGGAAATACAGCCAACGGGCTTTGGTGGGAGATCAGCGATTTTTAGTGTAAGCCGTTCTGTTGTTTTCCCTTATCCCGAGGCTTGTGACTGAGAGCTTGACCTTAGCTTGTCAGACTAGTTCTAATAGGGTGAAATATGTACTAGAGTGTCTGACTAAGTACGCCCGAACTCTAAATTATAGTGGATCACAATGGCAACTATGGTCGCGGAAATAGTTATAATAGGTCCAAGAACTCGTGTGTGAGGCACGTGATATGAGCCATTAGCTGCAGGGACGATCAACTTAAAAGAACACTTTTATCAAAGTCAATCCAGGCAGTAGACCAGCTACCTAATAAAACTACCTAAGATAAGCTTTACAAGCCTATCTGATGATGATCGCGTCTGACTACATGAAGTGGGGCTTGAGCCCTACAGAAACCAGAAGTCCAACTGTGCCTCCCAGGCTCATAGCTTTTAGACAATGCTATTTAAACAGAGAGATAAGAGAGTAAAGACATTACGCTCAAGGCCTTTACCTACCAGACGAGGTAATGCTTAATGAACTTTCAGACAGCCCAGATCTGTTAATTGTTATAACTACAATAGTAATTCAATCCGTTGCCAAACTCTTAGAAAGGCTACATGAGACCCAAGCAGCAATCTAAGCAGTAAGAAACTGGTGCAGGTTTCTGTGCCAATGAATCCAAGCTGTTACAGGCTTAAGTATTCAGAGTTAATGTACAACAGAGCCAATAAGAAAATATCAGGGAACCAATGTATTAATCAGACTTGTAACCAGAGATACAAGAGCTTATACTCTATATGTGATATAACCCGCTGTGACTTTTGCAAGTTCAAATTAACCGCGCCACGTGAAAATCATTTGCTAATCCCTGTAACCCAACTACCGAGGTACTACTTACATAGTGCAAGACGCTACTTCCACGGTGATGTCGATCTTATCCCCGTTAAACGAGCGTCCTTTCTTGTTTTTCCTGAGATCCTCTAGCGCCTGGGGAACAAAATAAACCCCGCTGCAAGCCTTGGGGGCTCGTCTGGCATGCAGTCTTCGATGCGCATTCAGATTGTCTGTGCGAGTAAAGGTGTCCTTGCCGCAGTATTCGCATCTCAGGGGATTTCTGTTAGTATTCCCATGCTTTCTATACTATGGTTAGCAAGTCTTAACTTTTGACTGCTGATTAGGACTTACGTAGTATAGTGACGTTTGGCGTGCTCCTTGCGCTTAAAGGTCTTGGTGCATCCTGGATAACTACAGGGGTAACGGAAAGCGTCCATAAGGGATGGCGCAAAGCTCACCGCAGGGGGGTCTTGCTCATCTACACCAGTCAGTACATATCTAATCTAAAGATTGCAGTGCACTTACTCTCACTGCTCTCAGATGAGCGTTGCTGCGCAACTGAGGCGGGTGGCTCCCAGAGGCTGAAAAGTTCTGACTGAACTCTCTCCGAGATGTTGCGAATGTCAGGATCCATAGCTGATAGATCCCAGACGGTTTCGCCATCAGAGGGAGTCATCAGGTCCCATACCGAACCTTCGGGGACAGAGTAATGGGGAATGGGGCAGGAGATGAATGAATCATGCGAGTCGTGCAGCATATAGTTTGCACTGGGATTCATATAGGTCTCCTGAAAGGTCTTGTTCGTGGGGTACAAAGTAACCCCCATTTCAAAGTGTCGTGGAAGCTGGGTAGTGAAATATGGATCGCATGCGATATCATCATCGCGAAGAGGTGCCTGAGGGTAATCATCCGTGGGACTGTGGTGGACCATATGGTAACTGGTATAGCATTAGTTTCATGTATTTTATCTCCGAAAAGAATTATCTCACAGGTCGAGAGTTTCCCAATTGGTAAAGACCAGCCCAGTAGGGCTTGCAGCACAAGATCCATCCATGTCCATCAGCTCTTGAGCCGGATGATCAAGGAAGGAATCGTACTGTGCCTCCATCATGGATAGAGTGGAAAAGAGTTGAATTGTCTATTCAGTGAATTGAAGAGTTGTGGGCCCGATGTTGAAATCGAAGGAATCCCCTGTCTTATATCATCATGCAGTGTAACAGTGCCGGGCCGCAGGGACTGACACCCGTTGCATAAGATAAACAGACCAAATTCAGGTACAGCTGAAAAAAGTACCTGTCGGTGGGGCAGGGAGTCCGACCGTTAACCCTCATTCCATATCCGAACAGCCGGACCAACTATACTAAACTAGCACTGGTATCATCAATCAATCAAACTATACCAAACTAGTGCAGGGTTTTCTGGTCATGTTACGTAGCGCGTCTCTCAGGGCTGGGCAGAGGTGCGAATACCACGTAGTACCTGAGACCTTTTTGTTTTCTTTGACAAATGGTGAGTTTTGGTGTATTATCAGAGTTTTTGGACATGAAACTCTAAATTAGCCCAGTATGGGCCTATTACTGTAACTGCCTGCATGGGCTTAGTTCAGGCCTGGGTTACTTACATCAATTGTGCAAAATGATCAACACGGGCCAGGGATGCCCTGATCTACGTATCCCCAGGGTGCAAGTAGGTTCAAGACATGCATCACTGCTCTCAGTAGATCATAAGAGCTAGCATCCTCCTCTAGTCTGGGGCTTAGGTCTAGCGCAGTGATCCAGACTCTTATGGCACGATTTGCACCCGAGGCCACGCCGAAGCTTTATATCACGATGATCGTTTCTGAGCCTGTGATCGGAACGCTATCCCAGAAGGGCTGGTATAGTCTCCAAGTTGCAAGCCAGATGTGTTATTTGCAGTTCAGACTGGTGGCTGATCACAAGGAACTTCGCTAACCCAGAGTGTTATCTCGTGTTGCTTATCAACAGACTTAGGGCCAGCAACAAAAGTCTAAAACCGTTATGGCCGACTGCTCGTATGTTTTAACCAACAGATAGCTGAAAAATTCCAACCCCGCACCTAGGGCTTAAAGTAACTAACTTAGCATTGCGCTCAGACCATACGTCATACATTAGCGTGATTTTAGAATCGGTATTACCGGTACGGCATTCACAAATCGCTCAACTACCTAGCGTTGCCCCTGTATCGGCATTTGATTACTTTATAACTCTATAGGGGCATGACTGTACAGGACTTATTGTAGCATATGGATTCCAGCCTTTAAGAATTAACCTGAATTGGCAAGCTTAGTAGCATTGTAAAGACTTGGATAAATAAATTCTGTCTACATAGACTGATGATTAAAGCGATAAGGACCTCTCTAAGAAGACCTTGACTTGGATTTGAAAGAGAGCATAGTTATTTATTCTAAATGAGTCCCATCAAGATCGGCATAAAGGAGGCCAAAAGGCTGACCACAACCAATTCTGCCCTGATTCTGGCAACCATGTCAGAGGATCCAGAAACAAATTGGGGAGCCTCGGTAGATCCAGGCACAGGGCCAGTAGTGTTTGAGCCCGGCTGACCGTCGATAGTAGGTATGTAACCCGAGCCATGGCCAGAGTCGGAAGAGGTTGGCTGGTTGGGTTTGGCATCGAGAGACTTGGTGCCGGTGTGGTGGGAATCCTCGGGCTCAGGATCAGCGGGGCTATATGACCCAGAGCCATAAGGAGCAGAGTGACCAGGTTGTTTTGTCGCACCTGGGAGGTTCTCAGAGCAACCAGTAGTGACAGTTGGGAGCACCCTGGTCGAGACACAGCCTGAGGCCATGTCATTGCCCCCAGCAAGTGCTTCGTGAAGAAGGGAAAGAAGAACGAGAGGTGAAAGTGGCTTCATAGTGACTGAGAAGCGAGTTGTAAATGAGTGAAGGGTTTAAAGAGTCGACGACACTAGATGTGTAGATGTATTATCAGTGTATCACGGTACGAGCTTGTACGTCAAGAGCTTTATATATATGCAGAGACAGTTCATCTTGGGCACAACGGGACTTTCTCAAATCCCGAGAGCATGCGAGGACATGGATTGCGACAATTCTACCTCATGCCGACAGGTTCCGGCTCAATTTTGTTTCATCCCTGAGCTACCAGTGGGCAAAGAAGTTATCCCTTTAGTCGCAGGGCTCTGCATACGATCAGATCGGAGCAACAAATCAAAAACAAGAATTTCTCAGAGTTTAAGACATTCAGTTGTAACCTGATAGCGGACATCGTGATAGTTGCGAGAGTGTTTAGATACGTAGCACCCTATGTTCAGCAGAGACAAAAGACTGCCGGATTCGCCGAGGTCGCTAACCATGTCGAGAATCCGCCATCCCTTAGACTCTAGAAAATCTTTAAGCCCATTATTAAGGGCTCAAAATGGCAGCTGTCAGTCTGATGGCGCTAACCATTGATAGATATCCCCTAAGCGTGGCAACTTCCTAAACGATTGACGTGGCCCCCCTTTCAGCTAATCAGGGGGTACCCTAGCCTTTGGAAAACCGCCGACAGGGCTGGTGTCGGCCATTTTATGTCCGCCCTGTGGGGGAGGGGATACTAGCCCGCCCCCCTGGGCGAGATACGAGATCCATTCAACCCTTTTTCGTAAACTTCAGAAAATACACATTTTTGCATGTGTAAATGGAGACAATACTGTCCGAGAGATCAGCTGCGGAGTAGATCTCCTTGTATGTATATAATATACGATTCCGTCATGGGATCGTAGAGCAAACCACACATTCATTACATAGTCATTCGTTCATTCTTTACATCTCGTCACTCTTTTATTCATTTTCACTCGCTTAGCCTAAGCCATGCATCCTCTGTCCGTCTTCAGACGAGGCGCGGCTCTGGGTCTCGTGAGCAGCGTCTTTGCTGCTCCTGGTCCTGGGCAACAGGCATGTCCCGGTGGTGGTATCCAGATCGTGGAACTCCAGCCATACGAGGTGGTATGTGATGGAAAGACTTCTGTCACCACTGTCACTCGCACTTACACCAAGTACCCCTGGTCATCTGATGTCCCCAACAGTCCGGGCCAGCCTTACGCGTCCGGTAATCCTGGCTCAAAGAGTCCTGATTACCCCGACTCACCTGGATCGCCCGGATATGCCGGTGGTCCGGGTCATCCCGACCAGCCGGGATATGCCCCGCCTTGCGTTGATTGTGTCACCATCACAACCACTGCCACTGCCCCATTCTGCACCACTATCCCCCCCGCTACTAAGGGTGGAGTCTCTACTGTAATCACTGGGGTCCCCCCTCCCTGCACCCGTTGCGTCACTGTCACTACCACTGGATCTGTCCCCTATGTTACCACTATCCCCCCAGCTTCATCTGGTGGGATGAGCACTGTCATCTCTTGTCAAGGGCCAAAGACAGTGACTGTAATCCCCCCTCCTTGCCATGAATGCATTACAGTCACTACGACTGGAACCATTCCCTATGTCACTACTCTACCTCCGGCATCCTCTGGTGGCAAGAGCACTGTCATCACCTGTGCAGGACCGAAGACTGTCACTGACTGGGTTCCGTGTCACGGCTGCGTCACTGTCACTACCACTGGAACCATTCCCTATGTCACTACTGTACCTCCTGCATCCTCTGGTGGCAAGACGACTGTCATTACTTGCGAGGGGCGAAAGACTGTCACTATGACGGCCAAGGTCACGGAAACCAAAACTCTGCTGCCTCCGCCCGACTGCGAGTATTGCACAGCTACAGTTGTCGTTCCTACAAGCCCTGTCACTACTGTGACCACAACAGGACCGGTCCCAGGCACCACGACATTACCTGCCCCACCTGGCTGCACCAAATCATGCACCGCTACTGTCATTGTTACCAAGGGTCTCTTCACTGGTCCCTTTACAACATTGACTACAACTGGAGATATTGCAGGCTCAACTACTCTTTCACCCTCGGGTTGCACAGAGTCTTGCACAGGCACTGTCATTGTTACTAAGGGTATCTTTACTGGTCCGTTCTCAACAGTGACTACAACTGGTCCGACTGAGGGAACTACTACCCTACCTGTCCCCTCTGGCTGCAAGTCTTGTACCGGAACAGTTATTGTTACCAATGGTCCATTTACTGGTCCGTTCTCAACTGTGACTACAACCGGCCCAGTGGCAGGAACAACTACTGAGCCACCGCCTTCTGGTTGCACAAAGTCTTGCACAGGAAAGGTCATCGTTACCAGTGGTCTCTTTACTGGACCATTTACCACACTGACTACGACCGGTCCGACTCCTGGAACTACTACTCTCCCTCTTGCATCTAACTGCGCGGTCATCAAGCCTCGAGATGGACAGGATATGCGACCCGCTGGCTGCACGGCCACAGTCATTGTCACTAATGGCCCCTCTGCGACTCTCGGTCCCTTCACTACCATCTTTACAACTGGTCCTACTGCCGGGACAACGACCATTCCTCGGGCATCAGACTGTTCGTCTTGCTCAGATACTGTCATTATCACCAATAGTCCCAGCTCTTTCACTGGGCCTTTCATAACACGGTCTACAACAGGACCTATCGAAGGTACAACAACACTGCCCCCGGCTTCGGACTGCCCAACTTGCGCTGGTACTGTTGTTGTGACCCAGGGGCCTTTTACAGGCCCTTTTACTACTCGCACGACAACTGGCCCAACTGCTGGTACCATGACCATGCCCCCTAGTTCTAACTGCCCTACCTGTTCGGGAACTGTAGTTGTTACCGAGGGCCCTTTCACTGGTCCCTTTACTACTTTTACCACTACGGGGCCTGTGCCAGGAACAACCACTCAAACCCCTGTATCCCGTTGTCCTACCTGTATTGGTACCGTTGTTGTCACCAATGGCCCGAGGCCCTTGACTACAGTTGTGACAACCGGGCCTGTGCCTGGAACTGCTACACTACCTCCAGCTTCCGACTGTCCAACTTGTCTAGGCACCGTTGTTGTTACAAACGGGCCCTTTACAGGTCCGTTTACTACTATCACCACTACGGGTCTTGTCCCAGGTACATCTGTGGTACCTCCAGCATCAAGCTGTCCCACTTGTGTCGGTACTGTAATTGTGACGGGCTCTCCATCAGGTTCTTCTCCATTTACGACCGTTACTACAACAGGCCCGGTGCCAGGCACTACTACAATTGCTCCTGCGTCTAGTTGCCCTACCTGCTTAGGCACCGTTGTGGTTACAAATGGACCCTTCACAGGACCATTTACGACCATCACTACGACTGGAAATACACCGGGAACTACAACAATCCCTCCTGTATCAAGCTGCCCTACTTGTGTCGGCACCGTTATTGTCACAGGAGTGTCTTCGACTACCCGACCCTTGACGACAGTCACTACAACCGGCCCTGTTCCTGGAACCACTACACTGCCAGTGCCATCTAATTGTATAACCTGCATTGGTACAGTTGTTGTTACAAATGGTCCCTCGAGCACTCGTCCACTCACCACAGTTACTACGACAGGTCCTATTCCTGGCACTACTACTCTCCCTGTGTCTTCTGACTGTGCAACATGTGTCGGTACCGTGGTCGTCACAAATGGCCCATCCAGCTCTCGACCGCTTACCACAGTGAGAACTACTGGTCCCGTTGCTGGTACTACCACTCTGCCCGTGCCTTCAGACTGCCAAACCTGCACTGGCACAGTCGTAATCACTGATGGCCCATCCAGCTCAGCCCCAAGCTCAAGCTCTCGGCCTCTGACGACTCTTTTCACTACTGGACCTACTGCTGGCACTACAACACTACCTGTGCCTTCCGGTTGCTTAACCTGCACAGAAACTGTCGTTGTTACTAACGGTCCCTCGAGCTTGAGCTCTCAACCTCTGACGACTATCAGAACCACTGGTCCTGTTGCAGGTACCACAACGCTGCCTGTGTCTTCTGGCTGTACAACCTGCACTGGCACTGTAGTGGTCACTGACGTTCCAAGCTCATCCAGCTCACCGACTGTTTCCACCTCGAGCTCTCGGCCTCTGACTACTATCAGAACTACTTGTCCTGCTGCAGGCACTACAACGCTTCCGGTATCATCAGGGTGCACAACCTGCACTGGTACTGTCATCGTGACAGATGCACCGTCTAGCTCAACCTCCCAGCCTCTGACTACTATCAGAACCACTGGTCCTGTTGCAGGAACCACCACTCTCCCGGTATCTTCAGGGTGCACAACCTGTACTGGTACTGTAATAGTTACCGATGCTCCATCTAGTTCAAGCCTTTCGTCGTCGGCTGCTTCCTCAAGCTCCTCTAGCTCGAGTGCTTCATCTACCTCAATTGTCTCGTCTTCGACATCTTCTCCATCTTCTTCCTCCTCAATCTCAGCAACATCTACTTCGATGTCTTCTTCGTCGGCTTCGTCCTCAAGTTCTTCCTCTTCGGCCATTTCGTCCTCGAGCTCATCTAGCTTGGCTTCCTCATCCAGCACAGCCCCCTCTTCTAGCTCGGCTACAACTTCCTCGACCTCCTCTACTTCAGCTACTTCAAGCACAAGTTCAAGCACCGAAGTAGTCACACGTCTTACTACAGTGACCTCAACTGCCACTCAAACTGGAGCAACTACTCTACCGGCTACTGATGGAGGAACCACAACTGTTATTACATATGTTCCTTTTATCACTCGGCTGACTACAATCACCCGAGCTACCACAACGTCTGGCCTCACAACCCTCCCTGCTACTGAGGGAGGAACCACGACTGTCGTCACTTACGAGTGTACTGTCACCCAAACTCAGTCAGCGTCAGCAAGTGGGACACAGTCGTCTTCGGCGTCATTCACTGTACCTGCTTGCGCTACAGCCATGCGTTTTATCGTCATTGGTGGACAGGGCGGCCAGGGCACCCTCGGTGGTCCTGGACAGAATATCTCTGGAACAGTGAGTTCCGTAGTGCCTGGACAAGTTGTTCAACTTATAGCAGGAGGCGAAGGAATACAGTCGCCCCGCGGTGGAAGTGCAGCT
Source organism: Fusarium tjaetaba (assembly GCF_013396195.1). NCBI lineage: Eukaryota > Fungi > Ascomycota > Sordariomycetes > Hypocreales > Nectriaceae > Fusarium > Fusarium tjaetaba. The sequence goes on along the minus strand of NW_023501298.1, from coordinate 8,951 downwards.
GGCGGACGAGGAGACGGAAACGGTGGAACTGCCTATGATGGTGGCTACAGTGGAGGCGGAGGATCCAGCTTGTCTTTGGCAGGCAATAAGGTAATCATCGCGGGTGGCGGTGGTGGTTCCGGTACCGGCGCCTCTACTAACGGAAATAACCCTCTCCAAGAAGTAAATGATGGAAAGAAGGGTGCTGGAGGTGGTGAAAATGGTAGGACGGAATATATCACGCCAACTGGAGACCCAAATACCCACATTTGTACGCTGAACGGAGGCTTGGGTGGTACTGAATCTGGTGCCGGTAATGGAGGAACTACATCAGGAACTTGCACCGGTCCAAATAATGGTAGCAATGGATCTGGGGGCAATGGTGGTGATGGCGCTCACGGGGCCAATGGTCAAACTTATCCGGGCGCGGGTGGTGGCGGTGGAGGTTATTTTGGTGGTGGTGGTGGTTCCAGTGGCCGCGTCGATCGTGCAGGAGGCAACCAACAGTGGGGTTCCGGTGGTGGTGGTGGTTCAAACTTTGTACGCTCTGGCCAAGCAGTGACCTACGGATCAGCCTATGGTCCTGGTATAGTTACTGTCGTGTTTATCGGCTAAGCTATCAGTTAGGATACTTATATCTCTGTTCTTAGAGGCTTGCCCCTTGAGCTTTTTTTCTTTCTTCTTTATGTATATAATCTATTATATTCTTATTTCCTTAATAGAATTTAATTATATACTTGGCTTTTAATTAATTTAAGTATTTTAGTTGACTTTCTGCGATATCAGCACGATACTGAAATCTCTATAAATAACCTCTTTAAGCAGTGCATGGTGCGGCCTGTGAAGTTTCTGGTGTTCTCACCAATCTGCACTATCTTTGCTCTTTACCTGGATCTGGTATACCGCTATATCTACAATCTTTTTACATCTGTCCTGTATATGTTCGAGGATGCATATGGCTTTTCTACAAAGACAGTTGGCCTTGTCTATCTTGGACTTGGTGTTGGCAGCTTTATGGTAATGGCTTCGTTTCCGGTAGATGGCAACAATGAAGTCAAGAAGCAGCTGACTGTCTTTAACTTCAAGCCAGAGGATAGGCTAACACCGCTGCCCCATGCTGCCATTGTATTTCCTGTCGGCTTTATTACATATGGCTGGACTGCCGAGTATAAAACTCACCTAATGGCTCCAATCATTGGTTTAGCATTAGTGAGCCGGTCCTTCTTCGTAACTAACAACGCAAACTGACTAACCCAGGAAATCTGGTTTGCTTTATGGTCATTTTTGTATATCTTATGGACGCATACGAGCTATATGATGCCTTGGCCCCTGCAGCCAGCATTATTATAAGACCCATCATTACGGCTACTGTCCCTCTTTGCGGGCTGAAGATGTACTATGCATTAGGCCCTGGATCGGAGAACAGGATGCTTAGATTTATCGCAGTAGCCCTCATACCAGCCCCGTGTTTTATTCTGCGATATGGTGAGCACTTGAGGAAGAGGTTTGCCATCGAGAACCTTTAACTTGCGGCTGGTACAACGATCTGTATCGAGTTTAACTATATGGTTAACTACTGCCTATACGGCGAAGCCTTAGGCTGTGGATGGGTAATGAATAACAACACCGCTGTCTTGGTACAGGAACAGCCCCAGTCGAGTCTAATGCCTGACCAGAGATAATAGAAGTGTCTATTGATTATAGCTTAATATATAGAGTATTTAAATGTATTATTATACCTTAACCTAGCTATATATAACTAAGTAAGGAAATACTTAAGCAAGACCTTGTTAGATAACTTTTTTACTATATATAATAGAAAAAGAAAGCTATTAAAAAGTCTACCTAGCTAAAGAAGACAATAGTAATAAAGCCAGCAGCGCTATTTGTACTACTTGTAGTTGTTATGCCGCTAGCGACATAGTTAGAACCACCACCGCCTTTAGCACCTGTAGCAGCTTTACTGTTACCGACTGTTTTCTGGGCAACACCTCCACTGCCACCGCCATAGTAACCAGCTCCACCTCCTCCAGAACCTAGAGGGACGTCCCCGAAACCAGGTCTACCATTGCCACCGTTTTTGCCCGCGCCGGCATTACCGTTGGTAGACAAGTCGGGACTTCCACTGACAGTGCCTCCGGCGCCCGGAGCACTTGAGCTAGCTCCTCGACCACCCTGATTGGTGACGGTGTGTTGGTTGGGAGTTGCCCTCAACGCGATGTAAGCAGTGTTACCATTGAAGCCCCCGCCATTACCACTGTCACCACTGAAGGTAATGGTTTGACTGTCGGTGTCGTCAAGATTGGTAAACTTGCCTCCACCGCCACCACCACCAGCGACAACGATTAAATTACCATCCAGTGTCAAGGACGACCCTGCACCACCGGCACCAGCGGAGTCTCTGGCGGTACCGCCTGTACCATATCCAATTCCACCGGGACTCACCCCAGAAGCCCGGCCAACTCCACCCTTTCCACCTGCCAAGAGCACTACCCTTTGCCCCGGTGTGACAGATACTGTTCCCGATAGTTGAGCACCCCTGCCACCGTTGTCGGAAGCGACACCACCACTAGAAGCACCTCCACCTTCACCGCCTGCAACAATGAAACGCATCGCCGTAGCGCAAGCTGGTACAACAACAGTGCTTGCAGCCGATTCTGTATTGACCGCCGAGACTGAGTTGGTTTGAGTGACGGTACAGGCAGATGCAGATGAAGTACTTGATGATGAAGTGCTTGATGATGAAGTACTTGATGACCTAGATGTTGATGAAGTGCTTGATGAAGTACTTGATGAAGTGCTTGATGAAGTGCTTGATGAAGTGCTTGATGAAGTGCTTGATGATGAAGTACTTGAGGCCTCTGATGAAGTAGTCGAAGATAAATCACTCGATACCTCAGATGATGAAGTGCTTGATACCTCAGATGAGGTAGTTAATGATAAGCCACTTGATGCTTCTGATGAAGTGGTTGACAAGAAGGTATTTGATGTCTGAGACAAGGTAGTTGATGATAAAGTGCTTGAGGCTTCCGATAAAGTGGCAGTAGAGGAAGCAGCTGGAGGTGTAACAATTATAATGACAGTGCCAGTCTCACCGGGTACAGTTCCAGTTATAGTTGTTAGCCCAGTGGCAGTCCCAGTAGACGTGATGGTTGTAAAGGGCGGGATGGTTGTCAGTCCCGTAGTCGCGGCCGTGGATGGTAAAGTGGTAACTACACCGCCTGACGTGTTTGACGTGGCAGGAACTGTACTGGATGGAGGCAGTGGGACATATGTAATTACAGTATCAGTTCCAGTAGCTTCAGTGTTTGTAATAGTAGTTGCATAAGGTGTTGTGCCTGTGCCAACAGACGTGATAGTTATAGTTGACCTAGTAGGTCCAGGTGTAGAGGGAACGACGGTGATGACTGTGTCTGTTCCAGTGGTTCCAGTACCTTTCATGGTAGTTGCATAAGGCGTTGTATCTGTACCAGTAGACGTAATAGTGGTCGTGGGCCAAGTAGCGACAGGCTCGGTAGTCGATGGAACATATGTAACTACAGTATCAGTTCCAGTGGTGCCAGTGCCAGTGATGGTGGTTGCATAAGGCGTTGTACCTGTGCCAATGGATGTGACAGTGATGGTGGGCCTAGCAGGCTCAGGAGTAGAGGGAACAAAGGTGATCACGGTGTCGATTCCAATTGTGCCAGTGCCCGTGACGGTTGTTGCATAAGGCACGGTACCTGTACCAATAGATGTAATAGTTATAGTTGGCCTAATGGCGTCTGGAGTAGAAGGAACAAAGGTGACCACCGTGTCGGTTTCAGTGCCTGTAATAGTTGTTGCATAAGGCGTTGTACCGGTACCAGTGGAGGTAACGGTTGTGACTGGCCTGGAAGTAGTAGGTACGTAGACAACCACTGTATCAGTCTCGGTCCCAGTAATCGTAGTCGATGAGGTTACAAAACCTGTACCAATGGAGGTAACAGTTATAAGTGGCTTTGAAGTGGTAGGTACATATACAACAACTGTATCGGTCCCGGTTCCAGTGATTGTAGTCGCTGAGGTCACAGTACCTGTGCCTGTGGATGTAACCGTCACAACTGGCTGTGAAGGGGTAGGCACGATAACCACCACGGTTCTAGTTCTGGTTCCAGTATTAGCCAGAGTTGTTGTTGTAAGCGAAGTCACTGAACCGAAACTCGTAATTGTTGTGTACTGTGGAGGAACCGACGTGATAATCACAGTACCTTCGCAAGTCGGGCAATTGGAGGCAGGGGGTACTGTAGTGGTTCCAGGGACACTGCCGGTCGTTATGACTGTCGTGAAAGAAGCTGGAGGAACCGTCACTACAACGGTACCTATACAAGTAGGGCAGCTTGAGGAAGGCGGCACCGTAGTAGTACCAGGTACAGAACCGGTAGTGGTGATTGTAGTATAAGAAGCTGGAGGAACTGTAACAACTACATTACCCCCGCACGTTAGACAACCTGACGCAGGGGGGATTGTGGTTGTACCAGGCGAAGGACCGGTAGTGGTAACTGTTGTGTAAGAAGCAGGAGGAATAGTAATAATAACAGTACCCTGGCAGGTGGCACAGATTGAAGCCGGGGGCACTGTAGTAGTACCAGGCACAGAACCGGTTGTGGTGATCGTTGTGAATCGATCTGTGCTTGATAAACCGGGGACTGAGGTGACCCGAATGGTGGTGAAGCATGATTGGGAGCAATCTGTCGCAGGAGGGATGGTCTCTGTGCCGGGGACAGTACCAGTAGTGGTCAATGTTACGATCGGGCCGGTTGGTTCAGGTCCAGGAGTAACAGTGACAATAACAGTTCCTCCGCATCCTTTGGTGCAGCCAGAAGATGGGCGGATAGTCGTTATGCCAGGAACAGTACCGGTTGTAGTCAGTGTTACAGCAGGATCAGATGATCTGGGAGTAACAGTAACAACAACAGTTCCCCCACAGCCTTTGGTACAGCCAGGTGCTGGGGGCATAGTGGTAGTACCGGGAACATTGCCAGTTTGGGTCAGGGTTGTCGTGAGAACCGGAGGCACAATCAGTGTGGCCGCGCAGTGGGTGCAGCCAGACGAAGCGCTGACAAAGCTAGAATCAGGTAGCTTGGCGGTCACAGTTACCGTGACTGGGCCAGGGCATATGGCTAGCGTTGTCTTGCCGCCATCAGAGGCAGGAGGGATATAGGAGATGTAAGGAGTTGGCCCTGGCTTGGTGACAGTAACGCAGCCCTCACATACAGGAGGTACCCCAGTAATGACAGTTGAAGGTCCGCCCTGAGTATTGGGGGAAACAGTAGTACAAAAAGGGGAGGGAACGGTAGTGGTGATTGTTATGCAGTCCTCACAGGGAGGAGTGATGCCGGTAATGACAGTTGAAGGGCCTCCCTTGGTAGCGGGAGGAATTGTAGTACAGAAAGGAGTATTGGCGGTGGTCGTGATAGTCACACAGCCTTTGCAGGGACGCTCGTTTCCGGATGATAAAGGGGGGTGCAGGGCCGTGGAGGAATCGGGCGAGCCAGATCGACCCAGGCTACTCAGGGCTATAGAGGAACCTGGATACTGGGTGTAGCGTCTGAGGCTGTCAGTTGTTAGTTAAGGGGAAACGAAAATTCATTGCATTCTTACCGAGTGATTGTGCTGGTCAGCGTTTTGCCATCGCAAATGACTTCAACAGGCTGAAGCTCCACAACTTCGATGCCGTCGTCGGGGAGACAGGCCTTAAGCCCGGGAGCAGCAAAGACGCTGCCAGCCAGGCCGAGGGCAATAGCAGTTCCCCGTACGAGCGAGGAGGAAGGGCGCATGACTTTGAGATAGTCGAGCTTAAAGAAGGAAAGGTGCAGTAACTAATGGCATAAAACGGGGAAATGGCATGCGTTTGAATATTTGATCTTTGAGAGAAGATTCTCTTGTATAAATACAGAAACTTCGACTGTTCTCAATTATCAAAAGGAAAAGAAAGATAAAGAAATTCCATATTCAGCAATTTGCCTTGTTCTGAGATCTCTGTGTTGGCCAAGCTGATGAGTAGCTCTTGGTAGATCCCTTATCTGCGAGGGCTAGCCAAGGGCTAGCCAAGTGCGTCGCTATCACTACAGTTCATGGATCGAATTTAGGTTTACTAACGCTCTGGCAACCCCGATATGTCGACATCTCGTCAACCCCGGATCGTCCTGCTTGAACAATCTACGCCTCTAAGGGAAAATCCCCGAGAATCCAAGGGAGGATCCCTGCTCAGCTGAGATCAGATTCCAAGATCCTTAGTAATGTAGCTATCGTCAATCTCATGGTTAGCTGCGAAGTATATCCTCTATTCGCTCTAGTATGTCTGTCAGTAGCAGCTGTAGAAGCAAGATTTTACTGTGGATATGGTTCCACGCGATCATCTCATCCAAGAACCCCCACTATCGCAGTCCAAATTAAATATCGGCTTTTGAATTCGCGTCTTTGCCTAAATGTACTCAGACCTTGTCATCCGGAGAAGGCAAGGTCCCCCTACGCTGTAATCAACCTCGAATACTGAGTCAACAGGTCGCCTCTCAGGCTATGCTGTAATCGGACGTTGCCAAATTTGTAGGCCACGGTGTAACGTGGCACCATGACTGACATTCAAACTGTTCTCATATACTATTCGTCAAATATATGCGCATGGTCATCTGAGGGATAATGTGAGCCTTGTTGTAAAACCTTGGACTCGATATAAATAAGACCTGTCGGACCTGCTCAGATTCTCGCCCAGGACATTCTTTTCAAATCTCATATATCCTTTTTCAAGCCCCAAAGCCACTCTTTCGACCATGAAGCACTGGTCGCTATTCGCTTTCGCCCATCTCCTTAACGGAGAGATGGCTCTAGGCAGCAAGCCTGCCAACTGCGCCACAACCACTGTGCTTTCGGTTATAACGACATCCATATGCTCTGCAGGCTCACCCGCTCTGCCAACGGCAGTAATGACTGGTAGTAACGGTTGTGTTCCTGATCAATACAGCCAGGAAGCGTCGGCCCCCTCGGCTGTCATCCCTGGCTCTGCCCCCCGCATCTCCATGTCCCATGGATCCGCCGAGAGTCCCTCGGATGGAACCGATGAAAAGGCCCTTCAGAAAGGAGTTAGTCTCCATACCGGCGAGGCTAGCGACGCTACTCAGACCATCAAACCCACGGCTGCCCCAGACGTCGGCGCAGGAGCCAGTGCCAACAACGGCAGCTCCGAGCCAAACCCCATCGCGTCGGGTCAAGCTAGTCCTGTCACTGGACAGCACAGCACAGCCACAGACACAACCTGGGAGACCCCCGAAGTACCTTGGGTTGTTTCTGGGGCCTCAAGTTCTGAAAGCAACTTCGGGACTAACGCCATAATCGTGGCTGGAATCGTGGCATATTTCGCGCCGATACTGATCTATCTTTAATTATACGTGAACCCATCAGATTTGGGTGGCAGTCATCAAGAAGCGTTGTCTGCTTAAAACGTTCTGGTAGAGAGGATGCGGAGTGGGGCATGGGTTATACATAATGCAATAACTATTAGACATTACTCATCTATATCCTTTATAGGTCTGCCTGTTAACAAAACTTTTATTTTAAGTATGCTCTTACTCGGAATAATAATATACTGCCCGGATTGACTTTAATAAGAGTGTTATTCTAAGTTAATAGTCCCCACAGCTAATAGCTTATATCACGCGCCTTACACACGCTGCCTGGAATGAATCCTGTTAATATATAATTTACTTCTAAAAGATAAATATACTGCTATTCAGAGTCCTTGATAATTGCCTCTTTTAGCAAGGAAAGAGACAGAAGTCTTAAGATATAAAATAACGTAATGTAATTTTAAAAAGTTCTTGATATCAGGAAGTTCAAGAGCGCCCCACTAGCCACACGCCTTAACAGCCAATAGTTAAATCTCAAATCCCTGGTTGTTAATCCTCTAGTCTTAGCCCTATTTAAGTTAATCCCTTAAGAATCATTTAAGCAGATAAACCGTTTTTAAGTAGAATGTTCTTCAGTGTTAATTATCTGCTGATTAACTTTTTCAGGGTACTCATAGCTAGAGCAGAATCTAGTTAGAATTAAAATACTGTTCTAAAACCTGATATATATATAGTACTTAAATTTCCATTAAGATCAGTAATAATAAGTAGTAACTTTACTATTATCAGTTTAGTTTACTGACAACTGACATCAGTTTATTGGCTGTGTCGCTAACCCTAAGCGTAATGCCTAGCTGCTAAGGATTATACTGGTCATCTGCCTAATATATTCATTCCTTAAGGGTGGCTGACAGATAATGCTTACTTATATCAGGCGCCTGAGTTCAGGATGTGGATAATGGAACAGTTATGAGTATCCTTTTCGGCTAGTACAGGCTGAAAGGGTTCTAATGTCAAATTCCGCGATAAAGTGAGGACTGTTGCCATAGCGGAAATAGTTCTGAGATCTGTTCTTAGAAAATTGAAGAAGAAGAGAGGATAACAGGACAGGCAAAATAGGATCTAACTTTACTAATATAAATAGATTAGCCAGTTAGAGAAGTATATATATAATTCAACATTTAGACCCTTTATGGCTAGTACGCTCTAGAACTTACCGAGTATGACATAATTAGCCCAATGTGTTAACACGTAAAGGTCTGGGGTATACGTAAATTAGGGAAGCTAGCTTGAGCATAAATGGTTGAACTACATAATAAAAGAGGGATGTGAGGGCGTCAGGCACATGTATCTCACAGAAATTCCACTTTCAGTCACGCCGCTTTCATAGCACTTGATTCCCCTGCCAGGCTTAGGCGACCCCCTCCTGAGCCGTACTAGTCTCGCTTAATGCCTTTAACTAACTTTCAAATGCCTCAGTTGGCGGGTGTGAGATTGAGAATCTTGTCAGTAGATGTGATTGGAACAAAACCACCGAGGTAATGGCGGCGCAAATCACGGATATACTTAGCGCCAGTGTTCTGTGTTTCTAGGTTCTCTCTGCCGGAA